>NW_028253041.1:0-86476 GCF_964263255.1 Lissotriton vulgaris
CGACCTTCCTTCCTCTCAGCCCTCTGTGTAGGGCTGAAATCTAGTAATTATTTGGAACTTTTGCCCATAGCCTCTGCTTTATCTTGTGTTATTTAGTCTATTTATTTTAATTTCATTTACCCTAGGTTCCCCACTACACTCCCCTCCCATGTCTGAGTCCTAAGGAAGACCCCATAGTAAGGTGAAAGCAACCTACGCTGCACGGGGTCGAATGTCAACTTTTTTTATCTTTGCCAGCCCACAAACACCAGACCATTGTAACTGTGTTTATTGTATGGGCGAGGTTAACAACTGTTCAATTCTCTATGTGGCTAAACAATATGCCTTTGGGACATAAACTGTCAATTGTGTGACTGCACCAATCTGTTTACACCACTTTATCCTTCACTAAATCACTTACCTTCCCCACTACTCCCCTTTTCCGGGAACAACATTTATGATTATCTCAGTAATTCAATGTATGAACTTCTTTGTGTATATTGTGTGAAATTGTTTATGCACCGTAAAGATTGAAGTCTCAGGGACCACAGATTTCACTCACCAGTTCTCCAAGAGTCTTCCTGAAGTGACTGCAGCTGTGCTGGATTTTTGAGGACTTACGTGTCTCAAGGAGCTGGAAGCGCGACTCAAGATCGAGAAGCGTGTTGCTGAACTGCTGCTGCCACTTCACAACACGAAGCACCCCGCATCACCAGAGAAGAGTATCGACATCATAGCAGATGCCACCGCACCACGGAAAAGCGTATCGAAGGAATAAAGGATCGACATCGCATCAGTCACCTCCGCATCTCCGAGGAGCGTGTTGCAGAGCCTGTTGTGGCTCATTGCCGGAGAAGAGGATCGACATCACAGCAGACGCCGCCACATCACCGGGAAGAGTGTCGCAGGGCCTGTTGTGGCTCGCATTGTTGTGGAAGCAACTCGCATCACCAGGAGAGAGGATCGATGTCGCAGCAGACGCCGCCGCATCACTGGGAAGCTTGTCGCAGGGCCTGTCGCGGATCGCATCTTGTTAAGTATCTTGCATCGCCGGAGAAGAGTGGACTAAAGAACGGTGATGGATTAAACCCAGATCTTTTGACTGGGTGTGAGTGTCTGATTGATTCAGATGCTCCGTCCATCACCACCCCTTTTTGTACAGCTTTTGGCCGCCATAAGTGTGGCAGGGTATGCTCAGACGTGAGTCCCTTGCTAACTTTGGCACTGGATTCAAGCAAGCCGGGCTGAAGACGTCTGGAATGCCAGAAACCGGTCCTCGGAAGCTTGTTTCCGATCCAGGGAAGACATGGCTTGGCAGTTCGGACTGGACTGTTCCCATGAGGCACATGGTCAGACTGATTTGCATATAGCCATGTCTGAACTGGGGTGGTAGAGTGGGCTAAAGAATGGTGATGGATTAAACCCAGATCTTTTGACCTGGTGTGAGTGTTTGATTGATTCAGATGCTCCGTCCATCACCACCCCGTTTTGTACCGCATCACCGGGAAGCATGTTGCATCAAGGGTAGAGCATCAGCTTTATTTCTTTGCACCGGAGCTTTGTCGCATTTCCATCGCTGCAATATTTCCGTTGAGTACTTATTTTTAATATACAACTGTGTGGTGTCCATCTGTAGTGTTGTCACTGGATTACTGGATGTGGTCTCAAATGCTTTAAACACTGCCTCTGAGATAAGTATGTCTGCTCGTGCCAAACTACCAAGGGGTTGAGCAGGGGTTATTTTAGGAGTTTACCCCTTTACCCTGACTAGAGGCAAGGGTTCGTATTTGTCACAAGTTCCTACTTGTGCCAACTAGAGACCCCCAAATCTAACAGGAGGCAGACCAGCACAATGATAAAAGGACACTGGCCAGATAGAATTGCACTGCTTTTTCCTGAGTTACCTACATTTGGATGTATATGAGGATTTGGTGTGTGGAATCTTCTACTAGCTACTGGAAAGCTTGCTGGCAGCGGGTCTGACCACCACATTTTTGGTACTGCACCCAACAGGTGCCTTCCTCTCTTCACTCTATTTATACTTGCACGCCATGATCGCCCTGCACAGCAAGAAAGACCCCTCCCTTAGGGAGCTACTCTCTAAAACTCCTGTCAAGAAGGTTGAACATGTCGAAGACTCCAGTCCACCTCCCTGTCCTCCCCAAATCCTCACAAGCAGCCAGTGCAAGAGATGAAACACTGCTATCTATAGGCTTCATGGAATCCCTTTTTGACACACTGTGAGCGGATATCACAAATTGGCACCAAGAGGTGGCCAACGAAGTTTATGAAATTCACTAGGACGTGAATGACCTGGGTTAGCAAATGGATGCACTGGAGCAAGGGGCAGCTGATGCCAGAAAGGAGGAGTGAGAAGCATGCCACATACATATTCTGACAAGTGCCGGACAGTATCCTTGGTACGAATTTAGATATCTGGTAGACTCGGAGCGGGTGTAAAAATCTTCTTTTAAAACAACGAAGTTTGAGAAGGACAAAAAAGCGTTCAATTTGGAAGTTGTGTATCCATATTTGAAAGAAGATTTTTACACCCGCTCCGAGTCTACCAGATATCTAAATTCGTACCAAGGGAGATCTAAAAAGAGATTTGTCACATTTTCCGAAACTTCATCTTCTGATTCGTCTGCGGAATCTGACCCAGGGGAAGGATCATCGAATAGAGGCCAACAGAAGAGGCCTTTTTTAGGACAGGGCCAGCAACAGCAGCGGACCAAATTCAAACAACCACAATGGGAAATGTCAACGCGCAAGCAGAACTACAAGTCTTGAAAGACTCCTCCATTATTAATATCTCTAACAAAATCTTGAACAAGGCAGAAGAAGAACTACTGCAGCTGGGTCTCTCATTTGTACCAGGCACTCATATCGACTTTACTAAAGTTAAACTGGAGGTGATCGAATTCTTTCGAAAAATACGCCTTAGATGGTTTTTTAAAGACTCTACTTATGAACCCCAAGTGGAGGTATCTGGTCTTAGGAACAAATCTCTTTTCTGCCCCCCAAACAACAACATGGCAAAGAACATCGTCACTTTCGAGCAGAAAGTCTTATCTTCTCTGAATGAGCTTGAAAAGAAAAGAAGATATATACCAAAGAACCTTTCCAAAGATCAGAGACAAGCCATTACCACCCTGAAGAACCAGCAGGAAGCTGTAATCCGACCGGCAGACAAGGGCGGTGCAGTCGTCCTGTGGTCGAAGGACCTGTATAAAGCTGAAGGAAGGAATCACGTATATAACACCAACTGGTACCGCCTTATAACACAAGACCCTACAGCTGAGATCACCCATGAAATCTCTCGGATTGTGAAAGATGCAAGAGACAATGGGATCATTCGCCCTAAAGAAGCTGAATTTCTTGTAAAGCGCTTCCCACGCACTCCACATTTGTATTTCCTTCCGAAGGTGCATAAAGACCCCAATGTACCACCAGGCCGCCCAATAGTTCTGGCTGTGACTCTGTGCTGGAGCCAATCTCTAAGTTTGTGGATGTCTTCCTGAAGGAGTTCACCATCAAAGTTCCATCTTTTCTTCGAGACACCATGGATTTCTTAACCAAGGTTGAGGGAGTTGAATTCGATCCAAACACCCAACTCCTGGTAACTATGGATGTATCTTCTCTATACACCCAGATTCCACAGCAGGATGGATTGGATGTAATAGAACTGTACCTCAACTCCAGACCTCGGCCACACAGAGTGCCCACCGAACTCATTGTCAATCTGGCGTCCCTTGCTCTCAAAAAGAACTTCTTCATATTCGAAGATGAAATGTTTCTATAGATAAAAGGATCGGCAATGGGGTGTCCCTTCGCCCCAGAAATGGCTATACTCTATATGGCCCAATATGAGGAGAGATTTGTTTATAATAACAACCCATATGGAGCCCACATTGGGCAGTGGCTCAGGTACATAGATGATGTGTGGTGCATCTGGAACGGCACATCAGAATCCCTCGAAGAGTTCCATCAGTGGCTGAATAATCGCAGTCCAGACATAAAGTTCAGTCTGGCATACGACTGCAGATCGATGCCCTTTCTTGACGTGGAGATCAAATCTACACCAGAGGGCCTGAAGTCCACACTGTTCCAGAAGAAAACGGATAGGAACAACGCGCTCCATTACGCAAGTTTCCACCCGAAGAGCTTGAAGAACAATCTCCCGTATGGACAGTATTTACGGGTGAGAAGGAACTGTTCGAGAATGAAAGACTTTACCACTCATGGAGAAAATCTGACCAATAAGCTGAAGGCACGAGGCTATCCGACAAAACTGTTGAAACAATCCATGAAGAGGGCAAGATGGACACCTCGAGAGCACCTCCTACAAAAACGAGAGAAGTCTGATGTCGAGAGAATGGTCTGTGTCTCCACCTTTGGGCCCCACACTAACCCAGTACAAAAAATAATTCGAAACAACTGGCATCTCATTGAAGAAATCCTACCAGACATTGGCAAACCTCTTTTTGCACTAAAAAAAAACAGGAGTATTGGACAACAAATCTCGTCCACAAGGGGTGTCACGAAAAAAGAAACACAAGGAACCCTTTTCAACATGGGCCCGGTAATGGGCCATCGTAAATGTGGGACATGTTCAGTGTGCAACTTAACAACAGAAGGTACCCTGTTCACGGATGGCCAAAAATACTGGCGTCATAACAATTTCACAAACTGTAAGACAAAGTATGCAGTATATGCCATCACCTGCCCGTGTGGTAAGGTCTACATTGGCAAAACAACCCAGGAAGTGCGCCAACGTATTATCCAGCATCGATCGAGGATAAATAACAAAGTCCTGACAGCACCCTTGGTGTGCCACTTTCTACGAAAAGAACATTCATCTAATGACTTGAAATGGACGATCCTGGCAAATATCAAGAACACTCCAGGAGCAGGCGGGGATCCAGATGTACGCCTTGCTCAAAAAGAGGCTTACCTTATTCTGAGGTTCAACACTGCCATGGTCGGACTAAATGACCTCAATGAACTGAGTAATTTGTAGACAGCGTGCCCGTAGCGATTGCTTGTCTGTGCTGCTTGCCACTCATGTGTCTGTGCAATCATGCAGTTAATATGCTCAAGTATCTGAACAACTGCGCAGTACATACGCCATTTGCCAACTTCTTATCAGGATCCCCAGGTGGGCCCCCTGTCTCTCTGAGCCATTTCTCCCATGAATCACTGAGCTAATATGCGCTTTACGTTTACACAGAGATCACTTATTTTAAATCCTAACTCGCATGCTTGCCTTAGAACCCTCTCTGTCTCCTCTATATTGATTTTATTCACCTCGCTGAGTCTGTCCCATCACCGTGTGTAGCAGACACGGTAGGAAAAATAACAGAAAGTATCACAGTGGACTACATGTCCCAGCAGGCCGGTTCACACGCTTCTTGCATCCCTTCAGGCCGTCTCATACGCATCACGCGTTAAATACACAGGGACACGCCCCCTCTGCACCCGCGTTGTCAGTTGCTTACTGCCGGTTGCCGATCCCTCATCTAAAACGTAAGTCCGCTTGTAAAGACTTTCTAAACAAATTGCAGACAGACCGAGCGAGTGCGACCCCAGCTCTTTTCTAATCACCGCATTCCCTTTGGGTTGCAGTTTTCCAAACACCGCGGCGGCTGCCGCTCGTGCCCGAGTTCGGAATTGAACTCCTTCAAACAAAGGTAGGACCGAGTAAGCACATTTTGTGATGGACAGTCATGCGCTAAGACGCATACTAGGGCAGTTTAGCGGGGATGGTGACACTTTGTTTTACTTCCCTCAGGCGCATTCATTGATTCCCGGCACTAGGGTATTCCGGACAGGTGCATGTACATTTTACATCAAGGTACGTGCCTATAAGCCAAGCGCCTTTAATGTATATGGTGGCTCAGAGTGTATTCCAAATAACAGAGACTAACTAGGGCATATACCGTCTCTTTCACAGGTAGCATCCTGATATTCTCCAGCATAAGGTATTTGCTTATTCTTTCATAGTGGTTGAGTTCATGTGAGGAAGTAGTCAGCTTTCCATTGATACCATGTTTTTAATTTAAATTTCAGCGACAACGACCTCCCCAATCTTAGTCCTGAGGAGAACCCTCTAACTATTGAACGGGTTCGAAACGCGTCGGCGTCCTGCTCCACCCAGATACTGAATCATCAGGGCACAATAGGAATAAAACTCACACACAATCCTACATTGCTGCATAGTTTTGTGATTTCCTATTTTTGCACCATTTGACAAACCAATTTATGTGTATCTAGTGGTGGTAAAAACAAGTAGGCTAGTTTATCATCTTAGCTGTCCACTTGTTTATTTTGCATCCAGGATTGGTGCCTCAACAAAAAGAATTTTCTGAGGCATTACACAGTTGTCTATATTTATTGTCATCACAATTGTTATATGTGTATGTTTTGATTTAATGTATTGTTTATGGTATTTTCAATGTACTTGTGAACCCCTGTAAATGCGGTGTGAACTCTTTGATGCTAATGCATTTTTTTCACAATCTTTTTTTCATAAAAATACAAGTGACTAAACACTAATGGTTTGTCAGCCTAGCAATTCATTATACTAGGTGTGTACTTGTGTCTACCAATTGATACTGTCCGGCACTTGTTTTGTTTGTTCAATAAGAGTGGTCCAGCCGGTCAGGGACAGGACCCAGCCTTTCCCCTTTTTCACATACATATTCTGGCCACCCCTTTGGGCAACCTGAGTCCCCTCTAGTCATGCTGACTTGTCTTTACAGCTATTGAGAAAAGGAACTGATAATGTCAGAGGTGCAGGATCTAATCCATGTCACCTTTGAAAATCAGGACCTCTCCTTTATTACATTGCACCGGCATTGGACTTTGAAGCCAGTGACATCTTTCATGCTAGGAGTAAGGGATCTGCTACAAGTGGGGGCATCCAATTCACCTTACCTTTACCTGGGGGGGGGGAGAAACCTATGTGGTCATTACATTGGTGGAGGCAGCGTCGATCCTGGGACTGGCCCTGGCGGAATCAGACTTTTAATCACAGCAGCTACATCCCCCAACTTCGCAGCGCACAGCTACCCGCAGATGTAGACCTCAGACCAGGAAGATGACGAGAGGACCATCTGCAGAGTAAAGTCGCGTAGAGAGCTTTGCCCTGCTGACACAGCTTACAAACAGGGGAATGTCACAGCACTTGACAGTGGTGTGAAGAGTTGGAGGGCCCCTTCTTCCCCACTGCAAAATAGACAAGTCGGGGTGCAGCTGGCCCTGCCATGTGTCTGACCCTCTGTGCCACGTCACAATTGACTCTGGGGTGCGGTGATGGTTGTCAGCCCCCCTGGGGACTTCAGAGGTACACCCCAGAGATGTCTAGAAATGATGCTTGTTTCAACTGTGCGTTAGGGCTCCTGTGCGTCTCCATTTTCCTGCTACTACAAAAAGGATCACCAGTGACATAGAACCTCTTCTTCAGGCTTGTTGTTCTGTCTCTGTTGATGCAGTTCAAATTTCTGTATTTCTTATATTTGTTGTTATGGATGCTTGCAGTATTCTTGCTACTGTAATTTTCTTGTTCTGCCATGCCCATTCACAATGCACAAGCGAGTCATGGGTTTGTTGATCCTGGGGCAGATGGCATGGGCTCCCTCCATTTCTCACAGATATGGTTACAGTTGTAGTTGTAATGTCAGAGGCTTGAACACCCTGGCCAAGCAATTGGGCTTGTTCTCAACTGAAATACTCTAAGTGTGATATATGCCTATTTCACAATACACTTCTCCTCCTTAAAGACTGAGGCTGTTTCAGATCAAAGTGGTTCAACCACCAACACTTCTACTCTGGCCTGGGGAAGAAGGATGGGGTTTCAATTCTTCTTGCCATACACTTTTGGGACCAAGTTATATAGACCCAGTCAGAGCTTGTGGGTTGCCTGTTTTCTCTGCATATCCCCCTATGCCAACACCACTTCACAGTGGCATGCTCGTATGCTCCTAATGATGACCAAAAATCCTTCATATGCCAGCGTTTGGGGAGGTCATCAGACTAATATCTTGATTGGACGGGACTTTAATTTGGTACTTGAGTCGCTCCTCGACCACTCCATGCAAAGGATGGGACCACCTGGGACAAACACCACACAGGGCCTTCAGTGTGAGTGAGTTGGGCTTTGTGGATGCGTGGAAATACTTGAACCTTACAACTAGGACCTACTCCTTTTTTCCAATGGCACACTAGTCTTACGCTAGAATAGACGACTTCCTCATTACGGCATTCTTAATGCCTGCTGTTCTCACACAGGTTGTCGGATGGCGGCTTACTAATTGATAATACATTTGCATCTTGCAGGAGACGTGGGCCTTGGAAAACAATCAGCGGAGTGGCTTTGCTACCTTTACTATACAAGCCACAACGCAGGGTAGGGGCAGACCATCAGGTGGGTTAAGCATCTGGGTGGGTACGCACCTGGGAGCTAAAGCAGAACAGCTGTCAACAAACTCACTTGATATACAATGTGTTCTCCTAACCCTTCCAGCTAAAACACACATTGCCCTAATTAATGTTTACTCCAGGCCAACGCAGAGTCGGCAAGAGTCTAGCAGCAGAAGAAGGTTTCATCTTTAAATTCATGTCTGTTTATCGCTCATGCATCACGTCTCAATGGCTCGATGTGGAATCACCAAATTTTATCAAGAGGCAAACAAAATTACGGTCTATCAACTTGAGACTGCATTGTACAAAATTAAGGGCATCAGGAAGAAAACCTTTGGGTATAAATTATGGTCTCAATCACCAATTGGATAGGACTTTAAGGAAAATTGCTGTATTTTTTTTATATTTTTTTTTATATCTCTGTTTTGTTAGTATGTTTATGGAGACCTGGTCTTGCCCAAAAGAGGCTTTATGTCACTAGGTTACAAATTCTCACAAAGAAAATGAAAGTGTCTGCCTATTGATATGTAAATATTTTTGTTGTCTGTCTGCTCTCACAAAATTCAATAAATAAAATATTTAAAAAAACAATGTAGTGTAGTTTGGATATTCCCAATAAGCTCAGGGCATTGGAATAATATGTCCTATAGACATGACGTAGGACTTAGGTCAGTAGGTCTCTATCGAATAGACTAAACTTAATTGTGAGTGCCAACTAGCTCAAAGGTCACTAGAAACTTTCTAGAATTCACAAGAAGGGCTTAGTTTCTGACAACCGCATAAACATGACAACTTTGTTTCCCTAGGACTGGAAAATATCTTCAGAGTTGTAGAAACAATAGATAAGTATTTCATTCTGTCAATCGGGCATGCTTCGTTTCTAAGGAGTTGCAGAGAAATAGTGAGACGGGCGTTTTCAATAAAAGGTTTATTGAACAGTCTTCTTTCTCTTGCAAGAGAGGTGAACTGCTACAATCATTAGACAAAATGCAAAGTATAATGCGTACAGCAAGAATAGTATTATAAAATAATACTGTAATAGCATTGTATGGTTTCTAAGCCATAAGAATGCATACATAAATAACAAATGCTAAAATACTCAACTGGTGCTTCCAAAATACGCCTACCCCAATGCACCTAACCTAGGTCTAGTACGAGGGAAGAAGCAAGCATGGTCTTTAGCATAGGTTTAGTTTTTTGCCAAGAATCTACCAAATGTTTCTCTAGGTTCTAATCAGCTCCATACCTTAGAATGAAGGAGGTATGGTATCTCTTTCTTGGGACTTAATTTCCCAGCACCCCGCAAGAGGAGTCAGAAACACTGGAACTGGATTTCTCAGCAGAGGAGGGCAGCATCCTAATCAGTGCATCAGCTGGAGAGTCGGGTTCCTTCGGCTGAAGCGAGCTACGTTGGGCAAGTAGGTTGTCGATCTGCTCCAAACCACAGTGCTTTGACATAGCAAATGAAGGTATAATGATACCTTGAAGAAGTTTAGGAATGCCATGTTTGACGTAAAGTTGGCATATGAACGCCATGAATGTACCCCTAAGGAATAGATATTCATTGTAAAATGTAAAATAAAGGAGGGCTGGTATTTTTTTCTCTTGACTCGATTTCTCAACTCCCTGCAAGGGGAGTCAGAAACACTTGAGCTGGATTTCTCAGCAGAGGAGGGCAGCCACACAACAGGGCCATGCTCCAGGCGAGGTCACCCCCACACACCGTTGCTCCTGCCCGCTGACTGCCTGGACTCTGCTCTGCTGACCTCGATTTTGCCTTCTCTGTTCTCCTTTCTCCCCCCATCTGCTGCCTCGTTTAACTCCTTTCTCCCCCCATCTGCTGCCTCGTTTTTCTCCGTTCTCCCCCCATCTGCTGCCTCATTTTGCTCCTTTCTCCCCCATCTGCTGCCTTGTTTTACCTGCTGTGTTCTCCTTCCCCCCAGCTGCTGCCCTCCCTCTACCTGTGTGCTGGTCCTTCTTCAGCCGGACGACCCAGCCGCTGCTGAGCCGCTCTCGGACCTCCTTCCCACCACAGACCTCCGGCGACTCCGCCCCCCTCCTGCCCATTGGCCGCCCCGCTCCCGCCACCCAGCTGACCCGCCCTCCCGGCTCCTCACTTAAGGGGAACCGCGTGCAGGGGTAGGGAGCGACGGCTGAGCCTGCTCCAGGCGAGGTCGCCCCCACACACCACTGCTCCTGCCCGCTGACTGCCTGGACTCTGCTCTGCTGACCTCGATTTTGCCTTCTGTGTTCTCCTTTCTCCCCCCATCTGCTGCCTCATTTTTCTCCTTTCTCCCCCCATCTGCTGCCTCGTTTTTCTCCTTTCTCCCCCCATCTGCTGCCTTGTTTTGCTCCTGTCTCCCCCATCTGCTGCCTCGTTTTGCCTGCTGTGTTCTCCTTCCCCCCAGCTGCTGCCCTCCCCCTACCTGTGTGCTGGTCCTTCAGCCGGACGACCCAGCCGCCGCTGAGCTGCCCTCGGACCTCCTTCCCGCCACAACCCTCCGGCGACTCCGCCCTCCTCCTGCCCATTGGCCGCCCCGCTCCCTCCACCCAGCTGACCCGCCCTCCTGGCCTCTCACTTGTGACGCCCCCGGAGCCACCGCGCAGCGGACGCGCGCAGCGGGAGCACCGATTGAGCACCGATTGAGCGCCAAAGGTGCGCCAAAGGTAGGCCCGTCTGCGCCCGTCCGTGCCTAGACCACGCCCAGCGCCAGACCCCCTGGCCCCCGCAGAGGCCACCCCACCCGCCGAACGTACGACGCATCCGACCTCAATGCACTCAATGCCGGCCGGATCCCCGGATGCTACCGAGCCACCCCAAGACGCACTCACGGACCCTTCAGCTGCCACTCCTGCAAGTTCACCTGCATCAGGACCTGCACTGCACCAGCACCTGCCAAACCGAGCACCAGCAGCATCCACCTGAAGTGCATCCTGCTCAACACTCGCTCCGTCCACAGACACGCCATCCAACTCTTGAACCTGATCGACACTACATCCCCAGACGTCGCCTTCCTCACGGAAACCTGCATGAACGCCTCCTCAGCGCCCGACGTCGCCATCCTGGGCGGATACAAGATCACCCGGAGAGACCGCGTCAACCAGACTGGAGGAGGCATCGCCATCATCCACAAGAACACCATCCGCATCACGACCAACACCGACGACACCCTCACAACCACCGAACACCTGCACTTCCAGATCCACACCGACCCCAAGACCACCCTGAGAGGCACCCTCATCTACAGACCCCCGGGACCGCGCACACAATTCAGCGAAGACATCGCTGACTTCATCAGCCCGCACGCCCTCCCCTCCACTGACTACATCCTCCTCGGGGACCTCAACTTTCACCTGGAGAACAACAACGACCGCAACACCACCACCCTGCTGGACAACCTCGACAACCTTGGTCTCAAGTAGCTGGTGACCTCCCCCACCCACTACGCCGGACACACACTCGACCCCATCTTCTCATCCAGCAAACACATCGCCTTCAGCCACGCCACCGGACTCCACTGGACGGACCACAGCTGCATCCACTTCAGCTTCAAAAAGAACACGATCCACCACCACCAGCACAGGTCGCACGCAGAAACTGGAACAAGATCACAGCCGACCAGCTCACCGCAGCCCTGAGCCAAGACCCCCCCACCAGCTCTGCGAACCCCAGCCAGGCCGCCAACAACCTCACGAAGTGGATCAGCAACTGCGCAGACAACCTCGCCTCACTGAGGACCCGGCCCAGCAGACCCGGCAGTAAGAAAGCACTTTGGTTCACCGACGAACTCAAGAGCTCCAAGAAAAACTGCCTTGCCCTCGAGCGATCCTGGCGCAGAGACCCTACTCCAGACAACATGACCACCCTCAAGCTCACAACCCGAAAACACCACCAACTGATCCATACCACCAAGAAAACCGCATTCAAGGAATGACTGGACAACAACGCACACAACAGCAAGGAACTCTTCAACATCGTCAAAGAGCTCTCCAGCCCCAACGCCGGAAACAACGACATCACCCCATCACAAGACCTCTGCAACTCCCTCGCCTCCTACTTCCACAACAAGATTGCAGACATACACAACAGCTTCAGCACACAACCGACACACCCTATGACCGCACCAACGACCCCCACCACCACCCTCCGCCCCTGGACCCCGACCACCACCGAAGACACCATCCGCATGATGAACTCCATCCACTCCGGATCCCCAACCGACCCCTGCCCTCACCACGTCTTTAAAAAGGCCGACGCTGTCATCGCACCCACCTGCGGGACATTATCAACACCTCCTTCGACACCGCTACCTTCCCAGAGAGCTGGAAGCACGCCAAACTCAGAGCTCTACTGAAGAAACCATCAGCGGACCCCACCGAACTCAAAAACTACCGCCCCATCTCGCTCCTCCCGTTTCCGGCCAAAGTCATCGAGAAGACAGTCAACAAGCAGCTTGCCACCTTCCTCGAGCCGAACGGATCCCTCGACCTCTCGCAGTCCGGCTTCCGGGCCAACCACAGCACTGAGACCACCCTTATCGCAGCCACCGATGACATCCGAGCCCTGCTCGACAACGGGGAAACTGCGGCCCTCATCCTCCTGGACCTCTCCGCGGCTTTCGACACTGTCTGCCACCGCACCCTAGTGCAGCGCCTCAGCAATGTCAGAATCCAAGAGAAGACACTAGAATGGATCACCTCCTTCCTCGCCGGAAGCACACAGAGAGTCCGCCTCCCCCCATTCCTCAAGGCTCCTCGCTCAGCCCCACCCCATTTCAACGTCTACATGAACCCCCTCGTGGCCATCGCACGCCAACACAACCTCAACATCATCTCTTACGCCGACGACACCCAGCTGATCCTCTCCCTCACCAACGAACCTGCCGCCACCAGAGCCAACCTACACGAAGGGATGACAGACGTAGCCGAGTGGATGATGAACAGCCGCCTGAAACTTAACTCAGACAAGACAGAAGTCCTCATCCTGGGCTCTTCACCCTCCGCCTGGGACGACTCCTGGTGGCCCACCGCCCTGGGCAGCACACCAAACCCACAGACCACACCGGCAACCTGGGATTCATCCTGGACTCCTCCCTCTCCATGACCAGACAAGTTAACGCCTTCTACTCGTCATCCTTCAACATCCTGTGCATGCTACGTAAGATCTTCCGGTGGATTCCCCACCGAGACCAGGAAGACGGTCACCCAGGCCCTCATCACCAGCCAACTGGACTACGGCAACTCCCTCTATGCCGGAACCACCGCCAAACTCCAAAGGAGACTTCAGTGGATCCAGAACGCCTCAGCAAGACTCATCCTCAACATCCCCCGACACAGCCACATCTCCGGACACCTGAGAGATCTGCACTGGCCGGTCAACAAAAGAATCACCTTCCGTCTCCTCACCCAAGCACACAAAGCCCTACACAACCAAGGCCCAAGATACCTCAACAGCCGCCTCAACTTCTACACTCCTACACGCCAGCTTCGATCGACCAACCACTCCCTCGCCACAGTCCCCCGCATCCGAAGAGCCACCACAGGAGGAAGGTTCTTCTCCTACCTGGCCGCCAAGACCTGGAACTCCCTCCCGACCCACCTCCGCCTGACCCAAGACCACCTCGCCTTCAGGAAACAGCTCAAGACCTGGCTGTTCAAGCAGTAGCAGACCCCCCCTCCCCTAGCGCCTTGAGACCCTCCGGGTGAGTAGTGCGCTATACAAATGCTCGATTGATTGATTGATTGAATTTATGACTTTTAGCGACAAGGCTTGTAAACTGTTAGCTTGGCTAGATTGCAGGGATCAGGATCACCGGGTTGTGGTAGAGATAGAAACAGATGTTCACTCCTGCCTAACTGCCCAGAATATAGCAGATACATTCAGCTAATACTATCAGGCACTGTATTTGTCCCACACTCCGCATATGGAGGAAGTTGCTTCCTCGCTTTTATGGAATATCTCATTGCCTTGACTCACTGAAGAGGAGCGTTCTGATCTTGACCTAGATATCCCAGTTGCAGAGGTCGAAAAAAACATCTACTATTGCCCATCAAGCTGTTTAAGCTTAAGGTGGGCAAGACAGCATCTTATCTCACTTAAATGTTCCACAAAAGTAAGAATGGGGGTATTCTGCCTGAGGACCAGATGCTCACCATTATTGGTGTCATTCATACAGTGGGCCAACAAGTGTTCATCCCATAGACCCATCTTGTTGCTCAACTACGACCACTTTGTCATGTGGTACTGTGCAGTGCGACACAATCAGAGAAGACACTGTTGTGGCATCCCTTGATGCTGCCTCAGCCTCCATACATGTTTGCAGTCCTTCACAATTTGGGTTTTTTTTCCCAGAATTTATCAGTTAGGTTCAGCTTCTATACCAACAACTGTTCGCCCAAGAAGTAGTCAACAACAGAAAATCTTCTGCTTTCACTCTTGACAGACAGACTTGCCTATTTTCCCTGATTCTCTTTGACAATGTGGGTCAGCAAGCACCCCATCATAAGGTGCCTCAAATAGACTCTTGACAGACAGACCTGCCTATTTTCCCTGATTCTCTTTGACAATGTGGGTCAGCAAGCACCCCATCATAAGGTGCCTCAAATAGACTCCTTGTTGGGAAGACCGTATATATGCGAACAACTTATTGCTCTATCTGGCCTCTCCGGCTGCATCCCTCAATGTGGTCTTGGACATCTTTAAAGTGTTCGGCAGATTTGCTGGTTATTTGATAACTTGGACAAAATCAGTGTTATATGTCCTCTATGGTAAGAGGCCTTCACTCCCTTGGGGCTATCAATTGGCGGAAGCCACTGATGGCTTCAAATATCTGGGGATCTGGGTCTCTAAAATCAGTCCAGATTTTACGATCATAATCTCCTGCCGCCTCTAATGCGACTCAAATTGGATGTCCAACATTGGAAATCAATCCAGTTGTCCCTCCTGAAATGCCTGGCCCTGTTTAAAATGATGTCCCTTCCCAAACTTTTATGTGCGCTGCAAAACACTCCGCACCCTGTTGACTCCTCAGACTTTAAGGAACTCAACTGTATTATATGGGACTTGCTGTGGGAGGGTAAGCCACCTCGTACTGCAACACATAAACTCATGCTAGGGTGGTTTGATGAGGGCATCAGACTTTCAAACATAAGGAAGTATTTCTGGGCATTGCACCTCGCAGCAATTAACTAATGTATGTATAGGCTGCAGGGTAACCCGGCCTTTCAGATCGACAGATGGCTTCTCCAGGGTGGCAGCCTTGAAAGGAGCTCTCTACGTGCAGTCGTTGAAGCCTGCTTTGACTGGCCTGACTGGACATGTGGAGCATGTCTGGAAAGTGGCTACTAAAAGCTTGGGATAGGAGGGGAAACTCACTCAGGCCACAACACACTGGCACAGTGAGCAATTGGGAAGGCTGATCTGCTCGCAGTTCTTCAATCATTGGGAGGTTGATTTGTAGAAGTCGGGTGAAGTGGTCTCTTTTTCTCAGCTGCAGGAGCAATACGAACTAGAACAGTCTGAATATTTCAGGTACCTCCAAGTTAGACACACCTTGCTTGCGATTCTTTCCAAGGGTAGTGTACTCCCCCAGTCCTCTCCGCTCTTAGATAGAGTTTTGAATGGCGACCTACTGGAATAGGCCATATCACTTATTTACCAAAAATGTATTAATAACATGACAGACCCCTGACCCACCTGAGGGCAAAATGGGACCACAATGTAGCAGGTTTGGACACCGAAGAGTGGCTGGCAGCGGTAGCCCCCCCTCGGGAGTTGTCCATCTTCTCCAGGCTTCTCCTCGTACAGCCAAAGCTTCTCCACAGATCATACCTGTCTGGGCCCCTGATGGTTAGCATGGTATGTAGTTCAGATGGTGGCTGTGTAAGACATTGTGGGCAGGAAAAAACCTTTATACATACATTTTGGGAGTGAATAGCTATCCAGAGATACTGGGAGACAGTGGTGCATCTGATGGAGGAGGCATTGGGGCAGCACACTGATTGCAATATTAAGGTGGCTCTCCTGATCATATAGGCCCCTACTGACCTGAACTCAAGGGAGCACACATGGGTTACCTTTGGGACTGATGGCGGGAAAAAGAAACATTGTGAGATTGTGGAGGGCACAGAGCTCACGAGAATACCAGCATGGGGAAAGGACATTGACTGGTGTATGGGCACAGAAGAGTCCATATATAAAGCAAGGAAGTCCCCGAATAAATGGACTCAAATATGGGGGCAATGGAATGTCCACAGAGGAGAGATATGTGAATCTCCAAGATCGAGGGAGGATATTATCAGGGGGACCTAATTATGTTAGATTGGAAAAGGTCACTTTTGTTTTGAGATAATTTTGCTTCAATATACCACTCGGAATGTAACACTATTCATATATCATGCATTGTTTTTTTTTAAAAAGAGTAATTTAAAAAACTATATTTTTTCACATGATATCACTGACATCTGTATTTTTGAAAATGTAATTCTTTACCTTAAATTCAATATTCTTGACCACAATATTCTTGTTATTGATATTTCTGTGTAAGGATATTTCCAACTTGATATCTGTGTAAGTCAACATCTCCAAATTAATATTCTTTCTGAATACTCCTTTTTACACATGAAGATAAACCTCTTGACTAGATATTTCCTTTGGATTTAAATTGGATTCAGTAAAACTACTTTAGGCTGTAGGTCTTCCATTTTGATGTCTCACTCGAAGTTGTGTACAAAGGGATGTTAGATTTACAAAATTAGTTCTAGACTAACACCCTTTGTGCCTCTACCCTGGACACCAGCCGCCTACCTTGAGGTGGCCACCAGAAACTTAAATACTAGGATCTCCAAGTACGGCACCGAAGTTACCCCCTCACACCTGCCAGACCAAGAAGACCCACCAAGCACACCAGCTGGTTCACCCAATACTCAAAGCCACCAAAAACACATGCAAATGATTAGAAAGTATCTGGCACTCCAGGGAATCGCCTGTTGACCAAACATTAAACTGTCTCTACACCATTACCACCTATACTTGAAAACAGCAAAAAAGGTCTCCCTGATAGCCTACCTCAAGGCCAGCTGCAACAGCAACAAAGAACTTTTCAGCATCATCAAAGAATTCTCTAACACCCAGGCATATGAGAAAACCATCGCCCCCTTCAGGACACTCTGCAACACCATTGCAGACTTCTTCTTCAGAAAATTGTGTTTATCTACAAACCCTTTGACCCTCTAACAATCTAACTATCTCTAACATTGACAGCCTACTCAACCTCAAAATCTCCACCTCAACCCCAAATATCACAGCCCCCGCCACATGTTCAGCCTGGAGTAAAATAGCATAAGCAAAGAGCTCACCTCATTCCTCACTGCAGCTTCCTTCCCTATAGAATGGAAACACGAGGAAATCAAGCACCTCCTAAAAAAGCCCTCAGCAGGCCCAGAAAACTCAAGAACAACCGACCCATCTCACTGCTGAACTTCCAGGCAAATGTTCTGGAAAAAAAACACCAATTACTAAATCACCAACCACCAAGAGACAACCTACTGGACCCTTCCCAATGTGGGGTCTGCTCCAACCCCTGCACAGAACCCACCCAAATGAAGGCCACCAATGATATCATGTCTGTACTGGACCAAGGGGACACCACATCCCTGATCCTCCTCAACCTCTCAGCAGTATTCAATACAGTGTCCCTCCACACCCTCTTAAATGGACTCCACCAGATAAGAAAACAAGGGGACACCCTCAACTGGATTGCATCTTTCTTCGGCAGAAGAACTCAGAGTGTCCTCCTCCTACCATATACCTTGGGCCCTAAGTACATTATTTGTGGCTTTCCCAAAGGTTTCTCACTGAATCCCACCCGGGTAAATGCATACATGGACCCTCTGGCCACTCTTGTCGGAGCCTAAGGTATGAACATCATATCAAATGCTGACTGCACCAGGCTCATACTCTCCCAAAGCTAACTTCTATGGGTGTATGACCAGCATCGCCCGCTGGATGCAAAAAAACTGTCTTAAGCTCAACACTTGAGGTACTCATCTTCAGGAACAATGAAAATCCCTGGAATAACACCTGCTAGGCAGCAGAATTGGGCCCCACGTCCACACCCTTGAACCACACCAGAAACCTGGAATCATACTTGACAACAGGCTCACAATCAAAAACCAGATTATTGCAGTGTCCATAGCCTGCAAGCTCCAGAAAATCTTCAAGTGGATTTTCATAGCACCAGATGCACCATCACCCAGGCCCCCATCACCATCCGCCTGGACTACGGCAACACTACATAGGAGTTGCCAGCTACTAAACAGACTACAGACTATCCAGAATGAAGGAACCATGCTCATCCTCCCAAGGTGAGCCTGCATAACCCCCAACTCAGAGCACTCCACTGGCTACCCATACACAAAATATGGCAGTTCAAAATGCTGACCTACGCCTACAAAGCCCTACCTGCCTACCTAAGCCACAAACTGAATCTACACCAACCCCTCAGACATTTGCACTTCACTGCCCTTTCCCTCACCCACATTCCTTCCTACTCCGAAGCAGGAGAGGTACCAGCTTCTTCTACTACCTAGCTGCCAAGTCCTAAAGCAGCTTCCCTCATCCTGCAAGATTTCAGAAATGCCTTATAAACCTGGCTATTTGACTGACAATGGCCAACACCAGCTACCCCTCACCCAGCACTTGGATACCCTCAGGGGTCATGTGATGAAAGGCGCTATATTGATTCTGATTGATAGAGTAACTAATTTTGGGAACACATAGCTCTTCTTCCAGTGTACAAACTTGTCAACTGTCACTTCAATGCAGAAAGTGCACACCAAGAAATATGAGATGTACAAATGAAGCAATAGATGTGTATCACCAAAGAAACAAAATAATGCATCAGCGATTTTATCACTTGGTTCCTTATTACCAGTTTGGCGGTCCTCTTGTTAGCCAGCCACAGCTGGACTGCCAAGCCTGTCATGCACCTGCGCACTGGATTCTGAGTGTAATCCAGGGCCTGCGGGCTGTGTTGCGGCAGACTCACAGCAGCAGCTGTATACGGGTCATAGGAAAGCCTTAACAAAAGACAGCTGCTGTAACAGTACCGGCAGCATGTTCCTTCACGGTGTTACATGCCTGCCACACAGTGCAGGAATGGGGATGCAATTCCAGGGGGCACAGCGTCTGCCCCCCATATACACTACCAGGCACAGATCTGGCTGAGGGCTCTGTTATCGCCCCATTTCCTGCATGTATGCCACCCTTTCCATGATGGGCTCATCCCCATGAGTAGGGCGTTGGAAATGTAGGATGTAATATGCTCTGCAGCGCCAGCATAAGCACCACCAACATTTTGAGACGGTTGCAAGACCACTGGCACATCAGTATCCTTGCTCATGCCAGAGACAGCAGGCGGTCCAACTGCCACACTTAGAATACTGGAGGCTGACCCGAAGTGATGGCGGTGTTCGGACCGCCACCACAAGTACTGTGCTCCTGAGGACCGCCGTATTGTAATGATGCCCTTAGTGCTCACTGTGATCATTTATTTTACATAAATATGGTGCACTCCAATGCTTTCACGTTGGTGTCGGGCAGCACAGTTGTCCTCTGTTAAAACTCTGTGAATGAGGGCCTAAGTGTGCGTAGCCACTTCACCCATTTCATATACATTCACTAAACCTCTATTTTAGGGAATTATTCATAAAAAAAGTTATAATTATAGGCATACATACATGCACATGTGCACACACAGCACAGACAGGCACACAGACCTGCTTCATACTTTGCTCCTGATCTTTCACATTGAAATGTGCTATTTCAAAGACCTATTGTACTATGTCTCTTTTCAATAGAACTCTAGTTTAGTTCATCTCATTGTGACACTTTTTATGCTTTTTAGAAAGCTTGCTTTTCCCTGGATATTTCATAGATTGTATTTCTTTAGTTCAATGAAGTGGATGCCCCATGCGCAAAGCAAATAAAATGAGCATTTTTGATTCCTGTGGACATTGCAATTGTCAGACTTTACTGTACTATTTATCGAGTAAGAATGTGGTTCTCTTTGTAAAATTCCAGCAAGAGAAAACTCAATTCTACAGTGAACCTACCTATCTATAGTTGAATTCTAATGTTTACGTCAGACTTCTGCTCAGTCAATACAGCTAGGAGATGTCATATTTTTTATTCAATAAGACATTCTTTCAAGTCAAATAAATAAATGTAAAATACACCAAACTATGGCATTCAATAAGGAGGTTGCCGGGTTAGACCTATCCCTTTGTAAAACTTTTCAGAACAGCTTGTGATTCTGATGAATGCAGCTTTATTTTCAAGAATTATTAAAAGAATAGAATCACAGTAGCAACATAATAAAAATATAGCTTTAAATTTCAACTTCACAGAAGTTGCAAATCTCATATATTCTGGTGAAATTATGTGTTTCTAATGTTAGTTGGACAGAATATAGAAAAAGCATGTAATGATAAACAAATATTTTGTCAAGAATATTAGGAAACCAAAATAACATTGATGCATAATAGCGAAGGAAAAACAAAAATGTTTAGTGTTGTTTTTTATATAATTTTAAAAAATGTTGATATATGCAATATCATTTGTAAATGTTTATTAGTATATAATTTATTGTAATATGTTTTATTGTATCGTTTTATTAGATTTGTGATTTTAGTAAGGTTTTTTTTAGTTATGAAATTGTTGGATTATGTATATTTATTTGTTTTTATATAAATTATAGCTCAGTAATTTATTTGGGAGCAGGATTTTGGGTTTTTAGGCAATAACTGTGGGGATATTTAAAACAATTATATTTTTTAAATTAAAATGTAGGTCATTAATTTCGAAGAGATGCAAATTATCAAAATATTTTTTTGAAATGAATTTCTAATGTATTTTTATAATTCAATACAAATTACAATTTTATTTTCATAAAACTTTACAATGTTATTACATTTTTTATATTTTATGATTTTTAAATGTTACATACTAGTTTATTTTATGGTTTAGAATTTAGGAGTGTTCAAAAACATATTAATAATAAACATATAAATATAATTTTCATATTTCAATTTGTCTATATACATTGCACATTTTGGGTATTGCTGAGGATGTAGTATTATTTGTGTATTTATGTTATTTACTATGTTGAAAACCTGATAAATTTGGCCCCCCTCATACAATAGATAAAAATATGGCTTAATCCGGATTGAATTTTAAAACAGCAAATCATGAGGGATTGTATTTGCCTAGACAATGTTAAAGATATCAAATGGCTCTCCTATGTTAAGTCTGTTTTTATTAAGCTAGGAAGACCAGAAATTTATGAAAGGCCGGACTCCATCTTGAAAGGAGATATAAACTGGGTCAAGACGCACTTTATGGCTTCAAGGTCACAGGAGTGGGAGGCTGATGAATTGCTCAAACCCACAGTAAGAGCCCATTTTTTATTTGCTACCCCAGATTCTTTGGAATTATATTTAAAGGTAGTCACAAGACCTTTCAATAGATGGCTATTAACAAGGTTTAGGTTCAACCAAATCCCTTTTCTGTTAGGAACAAACCTGGTATGGAATACTGTTAACAAGATTTTACCCTGTGATTGTGATAATTGTTCTGTCCAGGACACTACTCATTCCATCTTTTTTTGTAAACACTATTCTGTAATAAGGAAAAAATACATCATTCCATTACTTAAGGGCACAGGGTTACGTCAAGTCAAACCTGCTCTAATGTTCCTGCAATTGTTGCATAACGTCTGGGTCATTTTTAATATTGGGAGCTACTTGGTGGCAGCTGTTAGATTGAAAATGCAAAGCCCATTAATAATGCGGAATTATGATGCTCTATGTTTTAATGTAGATCATTGTATTTGGTTATGCATTTTGCACCATTGGAATGTTAAGTAAATCATGTGTAGTATTTGGCTTTTAAATTTTATGAATTAATAGTACTGATTTTATATTGTGTTCCCCCATCGATTGAATGTATTTATATTGTATGTTGTATTGTGTCCTTTTATGATTTTAATTTATTCGAATAAAGTGTATTGAATTGAATTGTGTATTTATGTTATTTACTATGTATTAACTTTTTTTTTATTTCAAAGTATTTTATTTATAAAGAAGTGACAAAGAATAGAAGGTACATAATATAATAAAAGTGACACAATTGAGTCAAGATAAACACACAATCAGGGGCTAAAACTGAGGTGTAAGCAAAGTAAATGCATTCAAAAGTAAAAATAGCCTGTATAAATAAAGGAACTAATTAGGTAAAAGCTACTATCAAAGCAATAAACAAAAGTATCACTATCAAATTTTATAATCGGGGACAGGGGAGGAAATAGAATAAAAGAAAGAAGAAAGAAAGAGAGAGTGATAGAAAAGATGGAAAAGGATAGAGGACAGGAAAGAGAAGGAAGAAGAAGAAAAGAGAAGAAGGATTCCCACCGGACTAACCCAACACGTAAAAACACAAGACACCAATTAGACAGACAAATTAAAAGGAAACTGAGCAACCAACCCTTTTGACGACAAATCCATATAATCATCCAAAGCTTTCCAAACCCCACTAGAAATAGATGGAGAGAGATGAGCTTGATCACCCGAAGTGTGAGCGCTGCGTAAAAAGGAGACCAAAGCCCACCATGTATGATATTAAACCGAGGAAAAGGATTTCCACTCCATAAGTATGACTTTCACCGCAACAGTCAGAAGGAGATCCATCAACTGTAATTACATTGGATCTAAGGGGAGAGGAGTAGGGGCAGCCAATGGACCCAATAAAATTAAAGGAAAAGAGAGTTGGAACTCAATACCAAAGATAAGAGAGAGATGTTTATGGATGAGGTTCCAAAAAGGCTGAAGCAGGGAACATTAAAAAAACATATGCTGAAAATCGCCCGCCATCAATCACAACTCCAACATAAATTGTCATCCTTAAGATTGAGCGAATGTAGTATTAGTAGCCAAGAAGGAACATGAAGAGGTGGAGGAGAGAACCATAAAGCTCCTTGAGAGGCCAAAAAGGCAGTTTGGTACTTTTCCCAATCAGGAAAATTGCATCCTCCCATATCACAAGGTCGTTCCAAGAATTTGTATGCAAGTCTAGCACGTTTGTCATTCCATAAAAATTTGGATGTCAGAACATCAATTTCATAAAAAAAGGAATCTGATAACTTAACCGGAAGCATGGATGAAACGAAATTAATAATGGGTGTAATCATCATTTTAAGAGTCTGGAGGCGGCCCCACCAGGAAATATGTTTCGGGGACCATGTATCCAAAAGACGACGCACTTTAGGAAGAGTCTGGGATTCGTTATAGGCAGTAGTGGCATAAAGGTTAGAACAGAAATAAATACCTAAGTATTTCAGATGTGTAGATTGCCATTTAAAGCCCACAGACCCCATATGAGAAGGGAAACAGTAGGCATTCAAAGGGAACATTTCCGTCTTATCTTTAATTAGGATATACCCTGAAACCGTTGAGAAGAGGGAGATGGTATTTGAAATAGCAGGTATTGCCAAGGCGATATCGTCTGAAAAAATAAGAACATCATCTGCGTAGGCAGCAGTTTTAATACAGTGAGGCCCAAAAGAAAAACCTCTAATGTCTGGGTGTAACTCAATTAGTCTAAGAAGAGGGTCAATAGATAATAAAAATAAAAGCGGAGATAAAGGACACCCTTGTCTAGTGCCCTGACGAAGATTAAAAAATGATGACGTAGCACCATTAACTCTAATGTTAGCTCTAGGTTGAGAATATAAGGACATTACCATATTAATGAAGGAGTCCCCAAGGTTGTGTGCACATAACACAGCATGGAGAAACGGCCAAGAGACCTTGTCGAAGGCTTTTTCAGCATCAAGGGCCAAGGCTGCGACAGGAAGTTGAGACCGTTTAGCTGCACCAAGAATATGACAAAAAGTGCGTATATTGTCTCGCGCAAGACGTCCTTTCACAAAACCGGTTTGAGAGGGATGAACAAGATGAGGGATAAAGGATTCCAATCTTTTTGCCAGGATTTTAGCAAAAATCTTAGCTTCCATGTTGAGAAGAGAAATAGGACGGAAGTTTCTGGGATCCGAATGGTCTTTCCCTTCTTTTGGGATCACTACTACTGTAGCTTCAGCCGCAGTACCAGAAACAGACCCATCCTTAACAAAAGAATAAAAGACAGATTGCAATTTGGGAACAAGCGCAGGGAGAAAAGTTTTATAAAATAAAATAGGCTAACCATCAGGGCCCAGGGCCTTGCCAGAACGAGTAGCTTTAACTGCGGTAACAATTTCCTCAGGGGAAATCGGCCTATTTAAAAAAATACGATCATCCTCAGAGACCGACTGAACCAGAGCAGAAGGAGTATATAATTTATTGTAAAAATCACGAAAAACTTCAAGAATTTCGCCAGTTTGGAATTTTTTAGATCCCGAGTGGTCAGTAATAGAAGAAATTTACGAGGACTTAAAGGAGAAATCCTGAAATTTTAAAGTAGCTGCAAGAATCTTCCCAGCTCGATTTTTTAACAGTAATTTTTTGGATTTCTGCGCTTGTACTCCAATATGGGCTCTTTTAGTAACAATAGTATTATATTTGTATTTTAGTTGTTTTATTAACTGTAAACAGGAAGCATCCTTAGATTGCCTAAAAGTGGCTTCCAGAGTTTTAATTTCAGTTGATAAATCTGTAAGTTCTTTTTTAATATCAGAATTCCGTTTGGACATACATTTAATAACCTGACCACGGAAAGTGCATTTAAACGAATCCCAGAGGACGATTGGGGAAGAGACAGAACCTTCATTCTCATGGAAAAAAGCCTTAGAGAATTCAGTAACCTGAGTAGCATCATGCAAAACCTCTGTATTCAATCTCCAGGAACGAGCACGTGATTTAGGTGCAAAGGATGATAGCGTAAAAGTAACCGCAGCGTGATCAGAAATCAAAATAGGATGTATAAGCGGAGAAGAGGAGGACGAAACCAGAGAAGAATGAACAAGGAGATAGTCAATACGAGAAAAGGAAGAATGAGGTGAAGAAAAGAAAGAAAAGTCACTACCAGTGGGATTGTGAAGACGCCATATATCTTGAAGCTGAGTGAAGGAACACATGTTAAGCATTTCTTTGTGAGATTTTGGAGGGCGAAACTGAAACGCTGAATTCCTATCCAACATAGGGTCCATCGGTAAATTAAAATCACCGCCAACAATAAGATTTCCAGAGTGCGGGGTATCATTTAATTTTTTGGTAACCGATTTCCAAAAGGTCGGATCATCAATGTTAGGAGCATAGATATTCATCACATAAAGATCATTATGTCCATCCAACAATTTAGTTAACAACCAACGACCCTCAGAATCATCATCTGAAGAAATTATAGATAAACCTGAATTCTTCGAAATTAATGTAACAACCCCATTACGTTTGCCAGAGGCATCAGAGCAGCAAACATCCGAAACCCATTCCTTCTTCAAAAACAACGCCTCTCTGGTAGAGACCTTGGTCTCTTGAAGAATGACCAGGTCCGAAGAAAGAGATTTACAATAGTCTAAGATTTTTGACCTCTTCACCGGATGATTTAAACCCTTAACATTAAGGGATAATACATTCAAACCTGACATGGAAGTACATAAAAAAAGCAAAAAGACGCCATGAATGACAGAGTAACAACCAACCTCACAGAGACAAGGAACCAATCCGCAAACATAAGGAACGAAAAGGGAGTATCCATGTGGGGAATCCGAAATAGAAAAAAAGACAGAAAAGAAGAAAAGAAAAAAGAGAGAAGAGAGAAAAGAACCAGTAGGGGAGGCCTAAAAAAGACCAAATTCATACTAGGGAGAACGTGGAAAGGCGAGCAAGTGACCCGTACAAGCAGGAATATTAAATGATATCAATAGCCCCAAGAATATATCTAGCTGGTGGCATTAAAGTAGGGAATGGGAACAATCAAACTAGCAACGAATATCAGCCTAATATTATCAATAAGCACAATGTAACCAGTAAATCTGTACAATCACACTAAATTAATAATCTAATATCCAGAGTCATACCTATACTATGTATTAATATCAGACAATCTGATAATGAAACAAAACAATTTGGTAAAGCATAAAAAATAGATAAATACATGAAGATAGTTATGTATATCCTAAAAAGAAATATTCAATTAATGAACAATCCTTAACTGCATAAAGTTAACAATATGTAATTGAAATTGAAAATGCAGGAACATATAAACATATAAGAAAATAGGAGAATAAAACCGAAGAAGAAAGAAAAGAAATGACACATATCGGAAAAAGAAAGGTAACTATTAGTAGTAGACAAGAATTGAGGAAGGAAAAAAAAACTGACCTGAAATGAATATTGACAAGGAATACAGACAACTTGGGCTGAAGACAAGAAATGAAACTGAAAGAATGACTGACTAAAAAAACCAGCAAAAGAAATAGGTGAGAAAGAGTACAAAGAGGAGAAAATGAAATAGATAGGTAAAGTAAACAACATGACTCTGAAAGAAAAAGAGAATATAGAAAGGAGATATGTGAAGGAGAGGAGTGAAATGAGAGACCGTGAAACCTATAGAAAAATAAATAGCAACAATAGTGGAAAGAGAAACAGATAAGAAATCTAAAAAGGAGAAATCCCAGGAAAAGGGATACAAAGAGAAGACAGTGCGGACATCAGGAGAACGGAAAAACTCCAGTAACGGAGTTAAAGATTAATAACGAAATATAGGATCAACAGGAGAGAGATGAGAAAACATAGGCATACAGAAAACCGCCATCAAGGAGATACAAGGAGACAGTTCAAGTGCCCGAGGCACCAGGAGCCTGCGATGTCGCTCTTTGAATCTCCATCTCTATCTCCAACTGGTTGTCCAGGAATGTAGTTAAGTCAGCCGGCTCATCAAAAATTCTGGAACGTCCTTTGTAAGTAATGCGGAATTTGGACGGACCAGAAAACGAAAAGGGAATGTTCATCTCAGAAAGACGTTTCCGAAGATTAAGGAAGCCTTTTCTTCTTATGACCGTATCTCTGGCAAAGTCCTGAGAGATTGAGATTCGATGTCCTTCCCATACAACATGTTTAGCCTTCCACATATGAGAAAGAATCTGTTCTGTATGTTGATGTCGCAGTGGCTTAAAAATTATTGCTCTTGGCTGGGTTGCCGATTTAGAACGAAACGTTTGAACACGGTGTGCTCTTTCTATCTCAAATTCTCTCTGGAATGAGATTTGTAAGGTGTCAGGAATCCAATGATATAAGAACTCAATCATAGACGAGGATGATTTCTCTGTATCCTCCGGCAGACCAAAAATGCGTAGATTAGATCTACGATTACGGTCCTCCTGCTCAGTGAGATCTCTGCGCAATGCCGCCATTGAGCGCTCCAAGTGGCTGAGGGACCTGGATTGTTTCTGCATACCATCCTCTGCACAACTGATACGTGACTCTGTGGACGATACACGAAGGGAGAGGGCTTTGAAGTCATTTCTAATAGCAGACACCTCCACTTGCAGTAAATCTGTATTAGTTTTTGTTGACTGCGCAATATCATGTACTTCATTAAGGCGCGTTAATATTGTGTCCAGAGTGGAGTTAGTGTCTGACTGAGCGGACTCAGGCGTAGGGGACAATGACTTAAGTCTCTTAAGTGAAGTGCCAACATCATTTGAGTCTTTGTTATTCGAGGAACGGCCCATATTTGCAGCCATGAAGGAACAGTCTTCAAGAAAAAATACACAGCCACTTGAGGAAAAGAGGAGAGCAAAAACTGCGTAGTCTGTATCCAAAAAGTGAAAAACAGCACACTGAGCGTAATGGGCACCAATTAAATAATAGCAGCGGACTTATATGCAGAGCAGGCACCAAATTGAATGATAGAGTCTCATATAAAGCAGGAGGTCACAGCAAAGACATCGTAAGAAAAAGAATAACACCAGCAATAGACATCTGCACTGAGAAAATCAAGGCGTGGGCAACATAATATCCAGCCAAGCAGCAAAAATAGCAGAAAAAAGAAAGAAATGTTACGAACTTCAGGCACCGTAGGAAAAAAAAAATGACCTGGACAGCCACCACAACCGGCAATATTGTATCCAAGGCGGCACTTCTGAAGAGAAATGCCAGCTCCGTCAGAAGCGGGAAAATGGCGGCCGCCCGTGAGGGAATCGAGCGTCACAGGAGCCTGACAGAGAAGACATTCAGCTGGTGGCAGAAAACGCCGAAAATGCCTTCAATCAACTCCCTGCATGTTCCGCCGCAGAAGAATGCCGTTTCGTCGTGAAGGGGCAGTCAGGAAGCGGAGGAAATAATCCGACGGGACACTCTCGCCTCGGAGCTCAAGCGCGACATGCCATGCTGCAGCGGCGCGCAAGCCACGCCCCACTATGTATTAACTTTAAAACAATATTTATATTGAAGTGCCTATTGTAAAATGCACCTCTTTAGTGTCCAACATCCTTTTCAAATATCTTTCGATTGGAGTGGGATTGTTAAATGTCACCCTTTTAGGGCCCGATTTCGATGCGGCTAGGAAAGCATTCCCACTGAATCGGTTTGGGAATGGTTTCCGACCGACTTGGATCTGGAGAGTCCGAACGACCGATTACGATACATCCATATGCTTCCAGATACAATTGTGTCGGACTCACTTGATTTCACTGGGAGCCTATGTTCTGACCAAATACATAGGCTCCCATTGAATAAAGGGATGGCTGGGGAAAATCGGGCAACCCCTGGTGCCTGCCACACTGTGTATGGCTGGTTAGGGTGGCCCAGGGGTACCCCCACGGGCCCTATGGGGAAGACTCCGGGTGCAGGGGGTCCGCTACAGCCCCCAAAGTCTGATTCCGAGTGCAGATTCAAGTCCGTAGGCATGATTCGGAAAGGCTGTCTGAATCCATCTTTATAATCAGCAGTTCGGAAACGCGGCCTGTAGAGATCCTGCGCCATACCGTTTTGTCATTCCAAATGCCGTCAGGTTTGATTAGGATATTCCTAACACCTAACTCACATCGTAATCGGTTGGTGAGAAACCTGTACAATTTGGTCGGAAAAACACATTCCCAATCTGATTCAGAGAGCGCAAATGCCATTGGGAGGCCTTCCTAACCGCATCGTAATTGAGCCCTTAGTGTTAAATGGGAAACAGCAATGCGAACGTGGTCTGAGCCATGCATTCAATTGCAAACAAAATGCGATGCATGTGTCTTTACCACGCATGCCTTTACCACACACACATATATATATTCACTGGAAAAAACATAGGATTCAGGGACATTATAGTTAGAAATAAGCATTTAAGAAACCTTAGAAATGTACTGAAAAAAACACAAGTTTCAGGGATGTTATAGTTAGTTGGACATTTCACTTGTACAAAACCAGAGAAATTTGGATGTTATAGTTAGTAGAGCTAACTATATTTTGCGCCCCCTCAATGCACTGCTGATGACATCACTGATTACATCACTCATGACATGGTCAGTGACATCACTGATGACATCTCAAATGACATCACTGACGACATCATCCAGTGAATGTGTATGTCTGCAAAGTTTAAATATGTTTTATTACCTAATGGCGGTCGCCAGTAGGTAATTATAGTTAGGACCTAGCTACCATAGGAAAACAGCAACATTCTATTGGGAATAACTTTGGCACCGGTTGAGGATTTTGCATGTAATTTTCCAAAGTTTAGGCCAGCTCCGCTCCGCTTCTTCCCTGGAAGTTTTGGGGGATTCGTCATGCGGGGGGCGAGAAAAAAGGGGGCTCCCAAAACGTGTTTTCCCCATGTTAATTTCCATAGGACGATTAGACTCGGCTACAGCCCGAACGTCTGAACGGAATTACACCAAACTTGGCAAAATTGTAGGACTGGTACGCAGAAGTGTCTATTCTATATTTGGTGAAAATTGCTCTAGTGGTTTTTACGAAAATAACTTCAAAAACACATATATATCTATATGCGTGCTTCAAGCGCTTACAGGTACGCGTACCGGGGAGCGTACCCAGCGCAACACGGAAGTGTGCGAGTGGAAAGCTGATTGGCTCTCGGGTGTCTGTCAACATTCCAAACAGTCCGGAGAGTCCTCCATCTTGTGTCTCAGTAGAATCGAGACACAAGAGGTGAAAAAAAGGGGAAATGATTAAAAGGGGACAGGGTAGACACTCCCTGACCCCCTAGGTTTTCTGAGGGGGGCCTAGAACGGGATTATTGTGAAGTTAAAGCCCTCCACTGACATGCAGACTGAAACATGCACTTTGAATACCAGCAGCAGACTTCCACTTGAAGGCTTTAACTTCACAATAATCACCTCACAACAACCATCAATTTCCTCAGACCGAAATGACAAATTTATTGAGAAATGTAATTAGGTCCTTGGTAGCGGGTAACCTAAATAAATTCTAGAGGGGTACCCTTGGTCTATAAATTATGAGGACATGGGATTGGAGAAATCGGGTTACACCCAGGCTATTTACAATCTCAAACTACTGAAGCAGGGTGGCACAAAACGCGGTTGCAAACCTTGCGGGTTAAACAATGGAGCAAATTAATATTGACGGGCACCAAAAATGTAATGTGAACAACAATGGCTGTTTGTCAAAATGTGTTTATGTTTGGAACGTAAAATTCTGTACAAAGTATCCAACAAACTACAAAACCCACCATGCTTAGCGAGTATCAACAGGAAGTGACTAGTAAATCACGTGTGTTTTGAAATCACTTCTTAAAGGAAGTTATGGTATTTATCATGCTGGAAATTGTGAATGAATAAATAATTGGAAAGAACAGATCCTGCGAGTGCGTATTCATTCCTGAGAAGGAGGTGGTTCTGATAAAATTCGGCGGGGCTCTGCCGAGGAATACTGCACCGGTCCGAGAAGCGCCAGGGGTCAACAAGGACGAGCCAAGTTGATGGAATATATATATATATATATATTATATATATATATATATATATATATATATATATATATATATATATATTACCTACTGGCGATAGCCAGTAGGTATATATAGTTAGGACCAAGCTACCATAGGAAATCTGCAACATTCTATTGGTAATTACTTTGGCACCGGTTGAGGAATATATGTGTAATTTTCCAACATTTTGGCCAGCTCCGCTGCGCTCCTTCCCTGAAAGGTTCGGGGGCTGAGAAAAAAGGGGGTCCCAAAACGTGTTTTCCCCATGTTAATTTCCATAGGACGTTCTGACTAGTCTACAGCCTGAACCGCTGAACGGAAGTACACCAAACTTGGCAAAATTGTAGGGACTGGTACGCAGAAGTGCCTTTGCTCTATTTGGTGAAAATTGCTCCAGTGGTTTTTATGAAAATTTACTACAAAAAACATATATATCTGGGCGGAGCCTAACCACACATCTCATCGTGAAATCTGATTGGCTGTCAGAACTTCATCCAAGAAGTGTTGGCAGCCATCTTGGGACCAATATACATGATAGTACCTCATTAAAAAGCATTGTAGTTAATAGAGGGTTTTAGGACTTTAGTTACATTATAAATCATTTGTTGATGGTACCATACTCATTTTAGGAATTGTGGTGTGTTCTAAGGTGATTTCACCATGTGAAAAAGCCTTCTGCTGGGATATCATGAATCATGTTTGAAAGAAAACTATTATCTCATGCTTTCCCCACAGTGGTTTGGAAGGGGATCTATAAGCTAAACTGAACCATATTTTCTATAAATTCACATTATCTTTCTCAGTCATATGAGAATGAAGTCTGGCATTCTCAGTAAAACATGTACATCCAACAAGGACAGAGACTGTCAGTTGATTCCTTTGTGTTCTACTGCAGCCTCCTAGAGTGTTCTAAAGATCAACTAGAGCGCTTTTAGTCCTACTTATTACAACGGTATGGCACACCTGAAGCCATCTTGATTGGAATAAAGTGGTAACTCTTAAAACATTTAATTTAAAAAGGAACAAAATGAGGGGGTATATTTTGCCATACAAAGTATGAATAGTGCTGCAGAAAGAATAATTAGGGCACATTTTGAGTGACTTCTAAAATCCTCTTCCATTTCATTAAAAAAGTCTGACATGCAGTCTCCCAAGATGGCCACCAGAGACAAAAGAGCCCAAATGTAGCCCAAATAAAAACCCAGATGTAGCCCAAGTATAGCCCGATGACAGAATGTCCCAGAGTGTTCTAAAGAACAACTAGAGCGCTAACAGTCTTACTTATGACAAACGTATGGCACACCAGAAGCCGTCTTTATTGGAATGAAGTGGTAAGTCTGAAAACATTTAATTTAAAAAGGAACAACATGAGGGGGTTCATTTTGCCATAGGAAATATGATTAGTGCTTCAGAAAGAAAAATTAGGGCACATTTTGAGTGACTTCTCAAATCCTCTTCTATTTCATTAAAGAAATTCTAACATGCAGACTGACACATGCACTTTGAATACCAGCAGCAGACATCCCTGGTGTGCAGTAGCTTTACTACAGTGATCTAATGAGCAACTAGAGTGCTAACATTCAGAATTTATGGCAAATGTGTGACACATCTGAATGCCTTCTTGATGGAACCAAAGTAAACAAGCATTGAAAATGCAAAAGAACTCGCCCTCGTTTTAGTTAAAGCCATTCTGTTTGTAATGAGGTGGCTTTTTAGCTTTGCTTTTATTAGTGTTTTAAAACTTTCATGTAAATAACATGAATATGTATGCATATATGTATATGTATGCATGCATTTATATTTGTATTTATATAGACATGCAGATTATATATGTTTATATATGTATGTATATATATATACACATACATATATACAAAATGCATATGCCCATATGTGCATATATATACGTGTATATGTGTGGGTGTAGAGAGAGGTAGAGAGGTAGAGGTAGAGAGGTAGAGATAGAGAGGTAGAGACTAGTAGAGAGAGAAGTAGAGAGAGGCAGAGAGGTAGAGAGTAGAGAGTGAGTAATAGAGAGTTGAGAGTGAGTAGTAGAGGGTAGTAGAGAGTAGTAGAGAGAGTAGCAGAGAGGGAGTAGTAGAGAGTAGTAGAGTGAATAGTAGAGTGAGTAGTAGAGAGTAGTAGAGAGTAGTAGAGAGTGAGTAGTAGAGAGTAGTAGAGAGTAAGTAATACAGTGAGTAGTAGAGAGTAGTATAGAGAGTGAGTAGTAGAGAGTAGTAAAGTGTGAGTAGTAGAGAGTAGTAGAGAGTGAGTAGTAGAGAGTGAGTAGTAGAGAGTAGTAGAGAGTGAGTAGCAGAGAGAGAGAATAGTAGAGAGTAGTGGAGAGTGAGTAATAGAGAGTAGTAGAGAGAGACAAGTAGATAGTGAGTAGTAGAGAGTAGTAGAGAGTGAGTAGTAGAGTGAGTAGTAGAGAGTGAGTAGTGGAGAGTAGTAGAGAGAGAGTAGTAGACAGTGAGTAGTAGAGAGTAGTAGAGAGTGAGAAGTTGAAAGTGCATAGTAGTAGAGAGTGAATAGTAAAGAGTGAGTAGTAGAGAGAGAATAGTAGAGAGTGAGTAGTAGAGAGTAGAGAGTAGTAGAGAGTGAGTAGTAGAGAGTAGTAGATAGTGAGTAGTAGGGAGTGAGTAGTAGAGCGAGTGTAGAAGACAGGGAGTAGTAGAGTAGTACAGAGTGAGTATTAGAGAGTAGTGGAGTAGTAGAGAGTAAGTAGTATAGAGTAGTGGAGAATATTCCAAAGTTTGGCACAGGACCACTTGCACAATAAGTCCAATCAAATCATATCACTTAGAGTCCTTATTGAAGCGCTGAATCTTGGTGTATATTCAAATGCTTTTATTTTCCTTAAGTTTATGTACCACAGCCAGCCGACGCGTTTCGTTCTGTATAACAGAACTTTTCCAGAGCGTTCCTATTTCCTTCAAGTTATGTTGGTATCCTGTTGTCATATAACTAGATATTTCTTCCAAATGTTAGACGAGATGTAAGTACATTCTTATTCAAAGTGACTAGATATCATTTTTACCCACACAATTCGGGCAGACTTGAGTAATTTATAGCATCCTTAAAGTCAGTCTTGCAAAAATTCCAAAGTAGAGGACATGATAATCCAAATCCAACTTTTTCTCAAGAAAAGTAATTTTCAATCATTCGGAATATCAGTGTTTGGGCAGATATGGCCCAGGGACCCCAAGTATGCAAGGGGAATTAGTCCCCCTATGCAAACGCACCAGTGGCCTGCGTTGCAGAGAGGTGTCAAAAGGGGCATAGACTCATTACACCTCTGTGCAATGCAGCCCCCGGGTGCATACTGGAGGTTCCAGGTGGACTAGTTGGCCCCCAGGGACCCCTAGTATGCAAGGGGAATTAGTTCCCCCTCTTCAAACATGCACGGGGCTGCGTTGCAGAGAGGTGTAAAAAAGGGTGTGGCCTCATTACACATCTCTGCAATGCAGCCCCCTGGCACATACTGGAGGCTCCTGGTGGGCTACTTGGCCCCCAGGGACCTCCAGTATGCAAGGGGAATTAGTTCCCCCTCTGCAAACGCGCCAGGGGGCTGCAATGCAGGGAGGTGTAACAAAGGGCATAGCCTCATTACACCTCTGCAATGTAGCCCCCTGGCGCATACTATAGGTTCCAGGTGGGCTAGTTGCCCCCCAGAGTCCCCCAGTATGCAAGGGGAGTTAGTTCCCCCTCTTCAAACATGCACGGGGCTGCGTTGCAGAGAGGTGTAAAAAGGGCCGTGGCTTCATTACACCTCTCTGCAATGCAGTCCCCTGACGCATACTGGAGATTTCTGGTGGGCTTTCAGGTCTTCTATAGTTAGGTTGTAGCATTAAAAAAACCTTTGAAATTCACTGAAAAAAAACATAGGTTTCTGGCCTTATATAGTTAGGAATTAGCATTTAAAAAACCTTGCAAATTCACTAAAAAAAAATAGGTTTCAGGCCTTATATAGTTAGGAATTAGCATTTAAAAAACCTTTAAAATTCACTCAAAAAACTATAAGTGTTAGGGTTGTTAGACTTAGCTGGACATTTCACTCATACAAAACTATTGAAATTGCTCCTATATAGTTAGTTGTACTAACTATATTTTGCGCACCCGCAATCCACTGCTGATGATGTCACATATTACATCATTCATGACATGGTCAGTGACATAATTGATGACATCTCAAATGACATCACTAATGAAATCATCCATGTGACAATCACATACACCTTTTCGTACACTAGTAAAATCTTTCATCACTCTTTGTAATATACAGAGAATCATATTTGAATCCATTGTTACAGCAATACAAGTATCTAAAAACCCACTCAGTGATTCATAGATGTATACACACATCTAATCACTTACCTGTAGATTCACTCATACATGCCGTCAATGAACAATAGAACACTATCAAAGATACTTATACACCTATATCGACATTACACACCAGAATACATCCTATTCACATATGAAGTCATCCTACTCACTTATGCAAACAATGGATCATACTTACATATTTACTTAGCTACGAACTTATACAAACACAAATTCATCTATTCATTTAGATAGTAAGTCACACTTAGTGAATTATAAAATCATTATTACAAGTATAAAGTTATCCATAGAGTCTCTCACACAATCATTGAGTCTTATGTATACTTATTTACATACAACAACTGACACATACACTGCCTTTTATTTTTCTAGTTTGTTGGACATGTACCATTGAGAAATATATTTGCTCATCACCACAACCATAAATATATTCACTCACCCAAACAACTGTTAGAACATGTAGTTTTAACTTCATATATCTAGTGAATCAACTATTCACACATCTGTGGGCAGTCACACACCCCCCACCGAACCACTCACACATTAACTCTCCCATACAAATACTCAGTTAACGAATCAATAACTAATATAGACTTTCACATAGCTAGTAACCAACTGGAGAACCAGTTTACACAACAACTGACAAAGTGAAACAGATATTCAAACAGTTTTGTCACTATCCACTATATTAGTGAGACACTATAAATTGGTCAAGTAAACAGTCAATTACACTGCTACTAAATCCTCCATCCAAATATTTATGTTTATATATCAACTTATTCTTCAATTCAAATTGCTATATATATAATGCATATGCAAATAACGAAGCAAACCATATTCACTGGATGATGTCATCAGTGAGGTCATCAGTGATGTCATTTGAGATGTCATCAGTGATGTTACTAACCATGTCATGAATGATGTAATATGTGACATCATCAGCAGTGGATTGAGGGTGCACGAAATATAGTTAGTACAACTAACTATATAGGAGCAATTTCTATGGTTTTGTATGAGTGAAATACCCCTAAAACTTATAGTTTTTTGAGTGAATTTTAAAGGTTTTTTAAATGCTAATTCCTAACTATATAAGGCCTGAAACCTATGGTTTTTTCAGTGAATGATATATATATATATATATATATATATATATATATATATATATATATATATATATATATATATATATATATATATATATATATATATATATATATGTATATTACCTACAGTAGGTAGTTATAGTTAGTATTTTTTTCAATGTTAAATCTCAAAATTCTATTTGGAATAACTTTGGCGCCGGTTGACGAATCTGCCTGAAAATTTCCTCAAAATGGCCTCGTCGAGCTCCGGTCCTTCCCTGAAAGTTTTGGGGGGATGCATCAAGCAGGGGCCGAGATAAAAGTGGGGTCCCAAAACGCGTTTTCCCCATGTTAATTTCCATTGGGCGGTCGGCCTCACTTTTAGCCCGAACAGCTGAATGGATTTCCACCAAACTTGGCAAAATTGTATGGACTGGTAGCCCGATGTGCCTTTGCTATGTCTCAAGATATGTGCTCCAGTAGATTTTGAGTAATTTAGGTTCAAAAAAATATATATATCTATAGGCGCGCCCCGGTACACGCACCGGGGCGCGTATCGGGCGCGCCACGCGACTTGCGCACGGAAAGCTGATTGGCTGTCGGGTGTCTGTAAACATTCTAACAGCGGCCGCCATCTTGTGTCTCGGTAGGATGGAGACACGAGTGGTGGCCAAAACACAGGGGGAATTGACCATAAGGGGGCTGAGTAGACCCTCCCTGACCCCCTAGGTTTGATGTGGGGGCTTTAAAAGGGCCCCGCGGGGCAAAAACAAAAAAAGTAATTTTTTTTTCGATTTTTGCAGGGGGAGCGCCCGGTACGTGCACCGTTAAGGGGACCGGGGAGCGTACTATGGGGAAAAAGAGAACGATAGACTTTTCAAAAATTGTATGTTTATTAATCGTTCTTTTTGTTGTTTTTTTTTTATTTAAGTAACATGTGGGTACCAATGCAGAGTCTAAAATTTAATATACACCGACTCCTTTGTAGATATCTTGCATGTTCTTACAGAAGTTATTGTGGTATATGGAATACATACCATAGACTGTCAGGAAAGCAGAAACAATATTGAGGCAGGAGATGATAAAGAGATATTAAATACACATTGGAGGTAATATAGTGGGAGAAAGGAAGTAACTATGAGCAAACTTACTATGTAACATAAAAAAGTTGCACAGTATATTTTAAGTCTCACTTTATATTATATCTATTTTGGTACTATTTCATAATTTACATATAAAAAAGAATAATGTCTCAAACAATTTTTAATTTTTAAATTTAAATTTGTTGTTGAGATTTTTCAAAATCTAAAAGAATTTGCAACATTAATTCATCAGGTATGTCCTCCTTTTCATTCCATGATTCAATTTCTTCTACACATTTAATTAAGTCTTGGTCTAGAGTGTGATCCAAAAAGTCCATTTCATCTTTGTCTTCCTTAGGATTATTTTCCATATTAATTTCAAATGAAATATTGATTTCATTTTGTTGTCCTTCCATTTTCTTGCTGTAAATTGCATAAAAAATAAATATATCAGTAGAGATAGGGCACTGTTGGGTTTAAGTTCAGACAGGTACTTGTGAGTTTTTAACAGTGAAGTTATCTTTGGGCAGTGTATGGTTTCAGGCAGGAAGTAGAACTTTTAAAAAGTGCCTGTGATGAAGCCTAAGTAAATTCATAATTATACCAGAGAAGCCTAACTCAATCCATAATTATAATAGACAAGCCTTTCTCAATGTCTAACTCTTACAGAGGGACAGTATATAACTATCTGAAAAGGTTTTCCCAAATTTGCTTAAAGTGCATAACATAGTTCTCCTTTCCAATTAACAACTTACCTTCTTCAAAATAGTTGAAGTTTTCTGTCAAAATTTTTTCCAAATGTACCTTAGGTAGTGCTAGTCAAAATGGCTGTGTTTCCCTCTCATTTTTCATATATATTCATGTACTTAACCGATCAAATGTCAGCACATAAAAGTACAAAATGTAAGTCATATTTTAATTTGGTTGAAAATTCAAACAGTTTCATATGTGTTTTTGTCATGTAATTTACCTCAGGATATTTAGACAAGGCTACAGCCCAAATCGCTCAATGGAATACCACCAAATTTGGGTAAATGGTAGGGACTGCTATGTAGTAGGGCGTATTCTATATTTGGTGTAAGTGTCTCTAGTGGTTTTTCTGTAAATTACTTTCCCACCTTTTTTTTGGGAGCGCTTACCGGTGCGCGCCCCGGTACGCGCACCGGCAGCGTTATGTGAGTCCTCCATTTTGTGTTTCGGTAGAATTGAGACACAAGATGGAGGACAAACAACATTGGGAATGGGTAGAAGGGGGCACGGTAGACACTTCCTGACCCTCTAGGTTTTCTGAGGGGGGTTTAGAAGGCCCATTTATGTCCCCCCCCCAAAAAAATTTTTTAACATTTTTCACGGGGGAAGCGCCCGGTACGCGCACCGGGGAGCGTACCGGGGAGCGTACTTTGGTTAAAAATAGTGAAAAAAGTTTGAAAAAGAAAATCATTATGAGTGATCAGAGGTAGGGTAGCTCTGAAAAGAGCTTTTGGGTACTGTGGCTGATTTAAGTACCTACAAGTAGGTTCCAATGCACAGTCTTAAATTCAGGAGGAATATTCTATTCCCCTCATCTGAGAAGTGCACACCATCTCCTCTGTAGATGTCTTGCATGTTGTAACGCAAGTTATTATTGTATATTGAACCCATTCCACAGTCTCTCATGTAAGCAGACACAGATTTATTCTCATGTTTCCGTGCTTTCTCAAATTGTGGACAAAATTGGTTGGACCAGTTCCATTTCTGTCCTTGGCATATATTTGAATATACCAAGGAAGTTTGTGGAAAAAGTGTCATCAATTGATCAAAGGTGTCCTTTAAAAGCATTTCCAGACCAACCCCAATCATAGTGCCCAAATCATTTCCACCACAGTGCACTATTAAGAGGTCAGGGTTTGGCAGATGCAAAAAGGTTTTCACCAATGGTATTAATTGGTGACATCTCAATGCTCTTTGGCCAATCCATTTGATTTCCACATTTGATAAATCAAGGTTGTGATAATTTCTGCTTGCTGCATACCTTTGAGCCCAGTGGATGTAGCTATGTCCAATAATCCATACAGAATACATGATGAGAGAAGGTTCTGGTGCAGTCAGATGAAGTGTGGGAATGAAATGGCAGTTGTAACAGTAGGAGTTTACAAAAAAAAATTGTGGAGTTTCCCTGCTGTTGAATCACAAGCAATGATTGGTGGATTCAGATAGTTGAAAACTGAAAGTTAGGGTGCATGGTTGTGTTGTGTGAAAGAAGCAATTTGAATGGTTAAGAAAAAGTCACTAAAAGCAATAATGCCCTGGATAAGCTGGTGTATTGAGAGGTCAAACATCCTTGCTGACTTAATTTGCAACATTGTAGAATAAACTTTTGAACCTGAGAGTTCAGGTAGAAGGGAGTTGCTATGGTAACAGATAAAAAAGGTCTGAGAGGGGAAAGGGTGTTGGTTTTAAAATAGTGAGGGAAGACTTTTGATTGGTTGAACTAAGGCATATGTGGGTAAAGTTAGAGATTTTCTATGCCAGTCTTTGTTTCAGTGTATTGAGTGCACACCATTTGCTCTGCTAAAGAAAAATTGGTGTGTGTGTCAGACACTGTTCTCAATCTCCCAAAGCATTTGTAAAGGTAAGTAATGATTCATTTAATTTAGATAGAGACTTGTTTGCTCTATGGAGAATATTTGGAAGCAGATAGTGAAGTTTCAGTAGTGAAACTGATTGCTGGTACATAGGACCTGTGCTGTGTTTGTAAACAGGTATTTAAAAAAAGATTTTGGGGTAAAAGAATGGCTTTTATATTTTTGAGAAGTAATTAATAGTGTTTGCCTCATTAAATAAATATATTTGAACCATTTAGAATAATGTCACTTGCATTACCTCAGATTTGGAAGCAGATTGAGATTCTTTTTTATTGGTTTGTGGCATGTTTTTTGGAAATGCTTGCTATGAACATTTGCAAGATAGGGGATTTGTATTTTGTGAAACAGTGAGGTTTCAGTAGTGAAATTGAATGCTTGTACATAGGTCCTGTGTTGTGTTTCTAAAATGTTATTCAAAAAACGATTTTGGGGGCAAATCAATGGTATTTTTATTTGGCCCTTATTTATGATTGCCTTGTGCTGCTGGTACATCACTTTAAACATCGGAAAAAAGTGACGCTCTGGTGGCCCAAGGCCTTCATAAATAAGGCTGTGAGTTTTTTTGTTGTTGATTTGTGTCTTGCTTTTCGATAATGCTTGATATCAACATTTGCAAGATAGAGGATTCATATTTTGTGAAATAGTGAGGGTTCAGTAGTGAAATTGAGTGCTTGTACATAGGATCTTTGCTGTGTTTCTAAAATGGTATTCAAAAAACGATTTTGGGGGCAAATCAATGGTATTTTCATTTGGCCCTTATTTATGATTACCTTGTGCTGCTGGTGCATCACTTTAAACATGGGAAAAAAGTGACACTCTGATGGCGCAGGCCTTCATAAATAAGGCCCTGAGTTTTTTTGTTGTTGGTTTGTGTCTTGCTTTTTGATAATGCTTGATATCAACATTTGCAAGATAGAGGATTTGTATTTTGGGAAACAGTGAGGTTTCAAAACTGATATTGAGTGGTTGTACATAGGTTCTGCGCAGTGTTTATTAGATGTTATTCAAAAAACGATTTGGGGGGCAAATCAATGGTATTTACATTTGGTCCTTATTTATGATTGCCTTGTGGCACCGGTGCGTCTCTTTTAACATGGGATGCACTGATGGCGCAAGGCCTTCATAAATAAGGCCCTGAGTTTGTTTGCTGTTGGTTTGTTTTTTGCTTTTTGATAATGCTTGCTATGAACATTTTCAAGATAGAGGATTTGTATTTTGGGAAACACTGAGGTTTCAAAAGTAATATTGAGTGGTTGTACATAGGTTCTGCGCAGTGTTTCTTAAATGTTATTCAAAAAACGATTTTGGGGGCAAATCAATGGTATTTACATTTGGCCCTTATTTATGATTGTCTTGTGGTGCCGGTATGTCACTTTTAACATGGGAAGAAAGTGACACACTGGTGGCGCAAGGCCTTCATAAATAAGGCCCTGAGTTTTTTTGTTGTTGGTTTGTGTCTTGCTTTTTGATAATGCTTGATATCAACATTTTCAAGATAGAGGATTCGTATTTTGTGAAATAGTGAGGGTTCAGTAGTGAAATTGAGTGCTTGTACATAGGATCTTTGCTGTGTTTCTAAAATGGTATTCAAAAAACGATTTTGGGGGCAAATCAATGGTATTTTCATTTGGCCCTTATTTATGATTGCCTTGTGCTGCTGGTGCATCACTTTAAACATGAGAAATAAGTGACGCTTTGGTGGCGCAAGGCCTTTTTAAATAAGGCCCTGAGTTTGTTTGCTGTTGGTTTGTTTTTTGCTTTTTGATAATGCTTGCTATGAACATTTGCAAGATAGAGGATTTGTATTTTGGGAAACAGTGAGGTTTCAAAAGTGATATTGAGTGGTTGTACATAGGTTCTGCGCAGTGTTTCTTAAATGTTATTCAAAAAACGATTTTGGGGGCAAATCAATGGTATTTACATTTGGCCCTTATTTATGATTGCCTTGTGCCGCCGCTGCGTCACTTTTAACATGGGAAAAAGTGACGCACCGGTGGCTCAAGGCCTTCATAAATAAGGCCCTGAGTTTATATCTTGCATCTTGCGGTCTGACGGGGAAGCAGCTAGGTAATACAGCGCGGTGTTGCTGATCAGGAACAATGCTCCATAGAGGCCACACCGCCCCCTTTAGAGACCATGAAGTGCTATTAGGCACCCGCAAATGTTCATCAATGAGCAAAACATACGCCAGTTAGCAACAGCGTATGTATTCTGAACCACACATGTTTCTATATAGCGTTTACAATTGCAATATCTCACTTTTATTCAATAATTATTTCTTAACCCTTACTTTAGGTTTTTAGGATGGCAAATACAGGGCTGGTCCCTTTAAGGTCCTGAAGAAACGCCAGGGGTAGCGTGAAACACGTTGACCATATACGGACCCCACCTGCATAGTTGGTCGGATTACAGTATAAACCCCATTTTTAATATACCAACCTAGGAGCAGAATAAATTATTGAGGCCCACTAGCACGGTATTTTTAATTCACTTTCGCCCACTCCACTTCACTACACTTTTTTTGCACCACACATAGTCCTTCACAACTAAGTGCTCCTACGTAGTTCGCAATTCACAGCACGCCCCTTTTCATAGAGAACTGGGATAGCCCCAATGATGAAGCATGTCACCGTGAGGAAACTCCGGTGAGTGAGGGGATTCAAGAAAGAAAGTTTTCTTTCTTTATTTTGGCTTCACTTATTTTTTGTGAACAGCCGCAACACGAGACAGACCCTTGAACCCAGGAATGTGGGCTCACACTTTTCATATGACGTCCTAGGAGGCCAACCTGTTCTCTAGTACCTCCCTTTCCCCCTAGTTATACATATCAGTATTATGAGCGTCAGGAATTAGAAGCGAAGGGCAATGAGGATAAAAAGACTAAAGAGTTAAAAACAAAGGTTATGCTGGCTCAGGCTTATGGTCCGCCTTCTAGAGGTAATGATAGAGGGGGATGAGGATCTTATGGTTCATCTTTTCCTTCCGATACTTGTTCGAATTCGTCTGTTGACCAGTGTGCATATTGCAAGAAATGTGGACATTGGGTTACTGATTGCCCGTTACTGCGTGCTCAGCAGTGTCCACGTGGATGGGGACACATGAGAAGTCATTCAGGATATTCAGGGCCTAGAGGAAGCACGAATGATCGTGCTAGGTTTGATGCTAATACACATGTATAGGATGGGTTTAACACCTTTGATAGACAGAACCAATATCAAATGTGCCATCTGACTTTCAAGATTCTGCTTATGCATAGGATTGCCTACGATGGGGTAAGGAATCAGTTGAAGTTCCAGTAGATCATAGGGGTCCATGTTACAGCACATGTTTTGGGTTCTACTAATCAGTTTCTGGTTGATACAGGAGCTACTCGTAGTGCCTTATCTAAACAATTGGTTCCAAGGGCTCCCCTGTCTGGCTTAACCATCAGATCGATAGGTTTCGATGGATTACCTTCCCTTAGCCCACTAACACAACCACTTGCATTTCATGTTGATAAGTTTACTGCTTCATGTCCATTTATTCTTTCTCTGAATACACCGAACAATATTGTGGGTCTTGATATGCTCAAGTATTTCAGGGCTACTATACGATGTTCTCCAGAACGTGTACGTGTTATTTTGAATTTCAACCATCCTGTGATTGAGAGATCTTTTCTTGTAAAAGAGGATAGTGCATTAGCTTCGCTCCCTAGTACTTTGTAGGCTACTTCAGAGACTGATGTAGGGCAAATATTTATTCCACTAGTGCATATTAGTGTTAAGGAGGGCGCTTCATTGCCATGCTTGCCTCAATATACAATTTCTCAGGAAGGCGAAGAAGCACTTTTACGCATTGTCCATGATTTGATTGAAGTGGGGGTTGTAGAGGAAGTTCCTTTCAATATTTGCATCAGTCCTATTCTTCCTATTTTGAAAAAGATACAGACATTAGGATTAACAGATTCATTATCGATTTGCGAGAAGTTAACAAGATTGTAGGAACACAGTACTCCATGGTTTATGATATACTGACACTTCTTACTTTGTTTCCTCCGACAGCAACTACATTCTCTGTTATAGACTTGAAGAATGCTTTCTTTTCGATCCCCATTCATCCTGATAGCCGATACTTGTTCAGCTTCTCTTTGAATAATCAAGCGTACAGATTTTGTAGAATTCTGAGAGTCCTAGTATTTACAGCCAAGCATTGAAAAGTCAACTTGATTCTTTCACTTTGCCTGAAGGAGTGGCTCTCATACAATTTGTCGATGATATCTTGTTGGCAGCAAATACACCTGAGCAGTGTGAAAAATCTACTTTGTCCCTGCTCTCTTTTCTGGCTTCACACCACCACAAAGTGTCATGGAAGAGATTGCAATATTGTACACCGAAGGTTACCTACTTAGGTCACCTTCTGTCTAAGGAGGGACGTGCACTTACACCAGATCGCATTCAAGCAATTTTAGACACACCAGTACGTTCTACTCAAAAAGATGTTCATGCATTCATTGGTCTTACTTCTTTTTGTAGGCAATGGATATTAGGTTTTTCACACATCGTTAAACCCTTGTTAGCACTTTTGACTAAAGACACTTCAATGCCCCTTCCATTGACAGATGAATGCCAGAATGGTTTTCGTCAGTTACGAGAAGCTCTTTCTTCTGCACCAGTGTTAGGCACTCCAGATTATACTAAGGCTTTTACACTCTATGTACATGAGAAAGATGGGTGTGCCTTGTCAGATTTAGTACAGACACACGGTGATAAGCAGCGTCCCGGTGCATATTTTTCAGCTGTCCTTGATCCTATCGCTCGTGGTTTACCTGGGTGTTTTTGTTCAGTTGCAGCAACACGTATGTCCATACGTCAAAGTGAAGGGATAGTTTTGTCGCATACGCTGTTAGTGCTAGTACCCCATGCGGTCGATGCTCTTTTGAATCAGACCAAGACACAACACTTAACTAGTGCCCGCCTGACAGGATACGAATTGACACTGTTGGCCCCTCACATTACTCTGAAGAGGTGTGCAACTTTAAACCCAGCTAATTTGTTGCCATATCCAGCGACTCAGCCTCAGTCGCAGGAGTCTCATGATTGTATCTTCCTTACTGAGGAACAGACAAAGGGTCGCGTTGACTTGCAAGATACACCCCTTTCAGATGTAGATGGGGAACTGTGGGTTGATGGGTCTTGTTTGAAGTTACCAGATGGTACGAGCTCAGCTGTGTATGCAATTACGACACTTCACACAGTAGTGGAGACAGCTCGTATACCACAGAAGTCAGCTCAAGCAGCTGAGCTAATACCTTTGACACAATTGTGTGAGCTTAGCACTGGCTTGCGTGTGAACATCTATACAGATAGCCGCTATGCTTTTGGAGTGGCCCATGATTTTGGCTTGCTTTGGAAGGAAAGATACTTTCTTACATCCCAAGGGATACAGATAATGCATGAAAAACTAGTGCATATTCTTTTGACTTCACTGACATATCCAAAGAAAATAGCTATTGTGAAGTGTAGTGCACACAAGAAGCTGACTGATAAGACAGGACAAGTCAATGCCTTTGCAGACCGCTTAGCTCATAAGACTGCGATGCAGCGAAGCACTACTTCTATGTACGTAGTGAAGTCACAAGCTGAACGTTGGCATGATGCTATATAAGAAGTACTAGACATACAGAGGTCTGCTTCTGGGAAGGAGCTTGAGCAATGGTCTAAAGAGGGAATGTTGGATGATGAGGGCTGTTGGCGAACTAAAGACATGGACAAGTGGAAACTGCTTGTAGCCTATGGCTCAGATGGCACATGGGCTGGCACATGTTGGAGCTTCAGCAATACTGAAATTGCTTACGCAAGTTTGGGAGCATCCAGAAATTGCCAGCACAGCTAAGAGAGTATTGCAGTCCTGTTTGATCTGTTGGCAGTGCAATCCTGGTAAAGGGACACAAACTCCTACAGGAGCGTTTGCTACACCAACTGCACCTTTTTTGTAAATAGATTATACCCAACTTGTGTGCTGCAATAACTTGCAGTACGTTCTAGTGGTGGTATGTGCCTTCAGTAAATGGATAGAGGCATACCCTACGACTGATAATACAGCTCTTACCACCGCAATGGTGCTTTTAAAGGAGTTTTTCCCTTGATATGGTGTTTGTAAACGTTTGTGGAGTGACAACAGACTTCAGTTTATTAGGCAAGTTGTTGAGTATGTCCTGAAAGGATTAGGGATCAAACATGAGGTTCTTCGATTTCTGACTTTGTGCCGTATTCAGCCGCAATTTTGTGTCTCTTCGCCATTTTGTGTTGCCCTCACTCAGGCAGCACGGGGAACGGAGTAATTTTGCTTTTCTCAGCTGCTGTGTGTCCTTTCTGTTAAAGAGTAACTCCATTGCCCTTGTTTACGAAACCGATGTCGTGGTCTGGTCGAGTTCGTTAATCCATGTCTGGGTTGATTGATCCCTGTCTCGACTGACTATATACATTCTCCTATTCTCTCCTTACATTATCTTATCCGACTGGCCGTCATTATTCTCTCCTTGTATTCTCTTGTTACACAACTATCCTTTGAGGCACACAAATACATCCTGCCACCTGCAAATTGGATTGTTGGTACTAGTACTGTTTAATTTGTCGGGAGGGTTAACACGGGGTCTGAGAAAGGGGTGTATTTGAGACACCTGATAGCTTGCTTTCCAACTTTTCCTATTGGTTTGTTTTGTATGTGTAAGGAGTAAACTTTGTAAATGTGTTTCCTATAAAAGGTTGTGCGCCACGGATTGAAGTGGCAGTCTCCTCAGAACCCACCTTGTGTGTAACTTCTGGGATAACTATGCTTGGCTGTAGCTAATAAACGTGGCTTTTCACGCTCAACAGAGTGTCTCGTGTCTCTGTTCGACAAGGCAGGTGAACTCGGGGATTTAAGGCGTGCCCTGGGCCCCCAGGCCCATAAGGCCCGGTGCTCCAACTGGCGCTCCATGTGGGGCGGCTTCAGTGGTAGCGGTTCAGCCCGAGAGTCGTGAGAAGCCCCACAAAAAAATTCCGGCGGATTCGCGAGCCACGTCAAGCGACCCCTGTATGTCGAAGTGAACCGTAGGTCTTTAGCAGCATGGCCACTCCTTTCCGACGGCTGTTGATGACTGCTGCCCTGACTGCCGCCCTGCCTTGGACCCTCTGGTGATGACTGGTATCGCGAGATGTTAGACGGACCTCTGTTGGCGTGGGAAGACCATTTAGTTAAGTATTAGTGGGTAGAGCCCACTTCTTTGTTTTGTTTTTTAATTTTGTTATTCGACCATTGCAATAGCCGAAGCCAAGGGTAAGTACATTTGTACTGTGTTCTTTGCTTTCACTCCTTGAAGTTGGTAAAGGGGATCAGTGAACTTAAGATGTCTGGTCTGAGTGGATTTAGGACGTTTTGTTGTTTTGGTTGTAATAGGGATTCCCGGCTCGAGGACTCATGTCCGATGCCTCCGGTTGGAACTCCCACTTATGAGCTCTATTCTAAACATGGTGTTGCCCCCATTGTCTTTAATGAGGCATGGATCCGATACACGAAGAAAGATGGTGTTTTACAGTGGCCACAAAATGGTAGCTTTGAGCCTGATATATTAGATAATTTGGAAGCAATTTTGTTTAAAAGAAAAGCGCGGCTGGCAATGTTTGACTCTTTCCGCCTTTGGCGTAAAGAAACCAAACAGAGAGAAATTAAGCAGGCAAAAAGAGATAGAAAAGAAAAAGATATGACGATTATACAGGATGCCCAGCAGTTCAAGGATAAAGAGACTGATCGAGCGATTGCAGTCTTAGACAGGCAACATCATATGGCAATAGATAGATGCTACCCTGTGTTGCCTACTTCTCCACAGAGTAAGGATCTTGACGAACATCCCTTAATGTCTCATTTGTTGAGATTTCCTCCGCCTTATGTACTAGGAGCTAATGCACCTGTATTATTGCCGCCTGTCCAGCAACCTATTGTTCAGCCAGGTGCTCCGGCTCCTCCGCAATTGCCTCTTCCTGCATTGCCATCTGCACCTCCTTTCCCGCCAACTTCTGTACTTCAGTCTCCTTCATCTTCCGGTTCTCTTGTGACGGCTGGTCCTTCTCTTCCTTTGCTTAATACTGCGTCTCCAGTTTTATTGTCTGCTTCTTCCCCGACTCGTAATAGGTTGGTTGATACTGTTTCCGGTCTTTTCTCTCCTCTTTTGGGGTCTTTTAATAGGACTCCTGTTTTTTCCCGAAGGCAATCCCGTAGTTAAATTCCAGATTCTGCCGAACGAGTTGCATTGGACTCTCTTGCACACAAATGGATCAGGAGTGTTCCACTGTATAGTGTACCTGATATTTTGAGTACTTTTCTCCAGTGGAATGCGCCCACGCAGAGATATGTTTTTAATATCATGTGTGACGCTCTTGTTAAAGGATGGAAGGATATGGAGTTGGATTTAACCCCTCAGGGTCTGTTAGATATACAGGACAAGTTTGATAAAGGACTTATAGTGGGTTCTGAAGTTGAGGACGCTATAAAGACACTTGTTACTTTCAGGTCTTTATATTCTTCTCAGACTATTCTTGAACCTGATCCTGCAGTTAGACAGAAAACGAAAAATTACCCAATGAGAGAAGTTCCTGCAGTATGGAGTGAAGCAGTTCCGCAAGCGGGCGCTGTTCAGGGTGTCCCTGCTCATTTCCAGCGTATATGGGTACATGTCCCTTGGAAACGATCTGAAGTTTTAGCACTTGAACAGTCTCTACCGGACCCTCGTAAAAATCCTGCTGGATATTATAAGGAGCTGTCCCAGACTGTTGATGCGTATATCATGAATTTGGCCGATATTGATATGCTGATGGGGAATGTAGTTCCACAAGCGTTGAAGGCTCGGATTGGTAGAGAGGCCATGACCCAGCTTTGGGTGGTAATTGGGCCGCTACACCTCCCGCAGATGCAGCACAAGTGGGTGGTGCTAAGCCAGATGTTTTGATCACAAAATGATGCCTGCCTTACCCGTTAACTGGGATAAGTTAGCTGCGTGTAAGCAGAAGAAAGATGAAAGTGTCTCTGATTTCTTTACTCGTTTTGAGGAGACGTTTATAGATCACAGTGGTCAGTTTATGAGTACCGAAGGTGGACAGCGATTATTTGTGGATACATTTGTATTTAATTTACTTCCTGAATTGTCACATAAGTTAAAAGACTCCGAAAGTTCCTGGGGTGTTTCTTCATCTGCACAGATATTAGCCACTGCTTAGTATTACTAGAATAGGGATAAAGAAGAGAACGATAAGATGGAAAAGAAGAATTAGGAATTAAAAATGAAGGGTCTTCTTCAACAGGCTTATGCTCGTCGTTCTGGTCACCATCAGTTTCAACAGCCTCCCCAGGCTCAGAGGTTGTTACAGAAACATGAACATTTTGTTCCACGACCTTTGCTTGGTCCTAATCAATGTGCCTATTGTAAAGAGGAAGGCCATTTTAAGAATAGCTGTCCAGTTTTATTACAGCGTAATGGTGGATTTCCAGGGCCGCAAGGCCGTGGTGGTTTTCAAGCAGCACCCAGAGGTAGAGGGCGAGGTGCGTTGTCTCAAGGACAGCGTTCCTTTCTCCCTCAGAATTCTTTAAATTATTTTGATCAACAGAATACTCAGTCTGCGCAATATTATAATGATAATTATTATGTTGAGGGTGAGGTTCAGGATTTTCATTCTAGTTAGGACAGCCATGGACAAAGTAAGGGAGTCGTATCAGTTCCAGTGGATCAGAATGGGCCTTACGTTGAAGTTGTTGCATTGGGTGTTGCAGAACCATTTCTTTTGGATACTGGTGCACTTAGAAGTTCTATAATTCATTCCAAACTCCCTGGGGCACCTTTGTCTGGCTTAACGAACGTTACTGTAGGATTTTATGGCGACCCAGTTGCTAACCCGGTTTCCTGTCCTTTGCCTCTTTCGATTGGTCCTTACGATTTGGAAGCTCTGCTTATTCAAACGACTGGTTGCGGAGAGAACTTGTTGGGTTTGGATTTGTTGAAATGCCTTCATGCAACGTTGTATTGTTCCCCCTCTGGTGTGCATCTTACCTTAGGTGAGAAATTGTTTTCTCCTCTGTATCTATCTAAAGATCGATTCCTGCCTGAATTACAATCTCTTCCTGCTACGCTTTGGGCTACAGGTCCGAATGATGTTGGTCTGCTACAGATTCCACCTTACGTGGTTACTATAAAGCTTGATGTTAAATTGCCACGTATTCCTCCGTATAATATTTCTAATGATGGTGAACAAGCTTTGTTGGCCATTATTTATGATCTGGTTCAGAAGGGTGTGGCTGAAGAAACGAGAGGTAATGTTTGCAATAGTCCTGTTCTTATATGGCTGAGATACCCGCCACCCCCTCTCAACACAATCCCCAAAAATGGGAATACGGAAACGGTTCTGAACTTTTGGAAGGCGGGAGGGAGTTACCCTCCCGGCCGTATTTATTAAAATATGAAACAAAATTAAAACATTAAAATAACAGTTTCATATCATGTATAATTTCATTTCCACATTACGATGTTTTGGCTGACCTTAACACATTTCTAATACAAAGGTTCTCCTAGCCGATACTAACATCCTACAAATGCATTTTCAAATTGAAATTGTACATCCTAACATTAAGGGCCAACGGCAAGGTCGTAACCGGTGTCAGATCCCTAAACCAGAACTCCCCCCTCACTTGTGAGGGGCGGCCGCACAGAGGACTGCACCTCATGTGCACATACCAATTTCCCTTGTCTTGACGGGGCCCCTGTTAACTCGACGCCATCTTAATGGTCGTCCGAGGACTCGTGTGAGGTGTCTAGAAGGTAGCGTAGACCCCCCTCCCCACCCCACACAACTTACCACATCTGCCGTCGCAGATGTCCTGGCCCCGGGATATTCCCAGGAGGGGCCCGTAGCCCCTCCTATCCAGGGAGGGGCCTTGACCGCCTTCCCTTACCTTTCGGCGTCCCATCCTTAGAAGGGACTGCCTCCCCGTTGAGGGGCCAATGGCCACCTCCCCCCGGGCGCTCCCATCCGTAATGGGTGACGCCCCCCCCTAGGGATCTTCCAATTACTGCTCACCGATCATGACCTTACCGCCCGACCAAACAATAAATACGACAGACTAAACTAAAGAGAAAAGACAATTATATATTAAGCAATTCAACGTATGAACTCTCTAAAACATCACTGATCAACTCTGGTGCAACTACTTTTATTTCCTAAAACACACTGCAAAGAATTATCCACTTTATTGCATACCGAATCACAACTTTATTCAGCACAACCTGTAAGAAAACAAGTACCACGTCAAATGACTTTATTTCAAAAACAACTTGCTGTCCTCAGGGGCTGGTGGGTGGGTCAAAATTGGCTCTTCGTTCCGTCTCGAGCTCACGTGCAGCGGGGAGGTGCAGCTTCAGAGCACAGGAACAAGAGGATGCTTCCTTGGCTTGTCGCTCCTTTTATCCTTCTTCGGGCGGGCGTAAAACCCGCCTCCACCCGCCTCCGGGGGCGTGGCTGGCGGCTTCAGTGTCTAGGACAACCCACTCTAGGGCGGGAAAAAGCGCGCCCCGGCTACGCCGCTTTGGGCATACCAGCCGAGACTCGCTTCACGCCTCAAAATGGCTTCCCGGGGGGGGGTCGGGGCACTCCACCATACGTTCGGGGGGACCGAGTGGTCGCCCCTTTCCATATGGCTGAGATACCCGCCACCCCCTCTCAACACAATCCCCAAAAATGGGAATACGGAAACGGTTCTGAACTTTTGGAAGGCGGGAGGGAGTTACCCTCCCGGCCGTATTTATTAAAATATGAAACAAAATTAAAACATTAAAATAACAGTTTCATATCATGTACAATTTCATTTCCACATTACGATGATTTGGCTGACCTTAACACATTTCTAATACAAAGGTTCTCCTAGCCGATACTAACATCCTACAAATGCATTTTCAAATTGAAATTGTACATCCTAACGTTAAGGGCCAACGGCAAGGTCGTAACCGGTGTCAGATCCCTAAACCAGAACTCCCCCCTCACTTGTGAGGGGCGGCCGCACAGAGGACTGCACCTCATGTGCACATACCAATTTCCCTTGTCTTGAAGGGGGCCCCTGTTAACTCGACGCCATCTTAATGGTCGTCCGAGGACTCGTGTGAGGTGTCTAGAAGGTAGCGTAGACCCCCCCTCCCCACCCCACACAACTTACCACATCTGCCGTCGCAGATGTCCTGGCCCCGGGAAATTCCCAGGAGGGGCCCGTAGCCCCTCCTATCCAGGGAGGGGCCTTGACCGCCTTCCCTTACCTTTCGGCGTCCCATCCTTGGAAGGGACCGCCTCCCCGTTGAGGGGCCAATGGCCACCTCCCCCCGGGCGCTCCCATCCTTAATGGGTGACGCCCCCCCCTAGGGATCTTCCAATTACTGCTCACCGATCATGACCTTACCGCCACAGGCCGGATAGTTGACCGGCTATCCGGACCCCCCACAAAACTCCTACCTAAAGGTCATGCTGTAAACTCTTTAACCAGGCTACGAGGTCTCCTATGAGTAAAGAATTCCCCACCCGGGACAAATGGACCCCATCTTCTAGATACATATGGTCCCCCCTGATACAACCATGAGGAATCGAATGCAATGTACTCGTACGGAACAGTCTACCAAGCTTGTTATTTACTTTCTTCACCGAATGATTTATAGCAGACACAGAATTAGCCCCCCGCCACACCTTTCGTGGAATCATATGGGACCATGCAATCGTGCACCCCGGAACCCTTCTCGCCAACCAACTTACAGTGGACAATATCAACTCGAGAAGTACCCGTCGACCAGTGGTCACCAAATCATTGCCCCCAAGATGCACTATGATTATAGCTGGCGGTGACCTTGTCCGCCCTAACAAACCCTCCATAAAAGTTTGAAACTGGTCAATACAGAGCCCACCCCTTCCGTAGAAGGTAACCCTGTACCCGTATTCCCCAGCCATGTGAATCATGTCACCTGCTTTGAATACGTCAGCGGCACGCCTCACGTATGAGTGGCCCACGACCCACACCACTCTTTCCTCAGCCGGTGATCTTTGACCGCTGGTTCCCAGGTGTCGGGTCGACTGCACAGTCCGCCCCTGCCTTGTAAGCTTGCGAAACTGTAAACCAAACAAAAACAAGAAGCGTGAGTACATGATATCAGCTTCACAACATGCACATACCTTTTGTAACAGTTCGAGGACCAACGCCCCAACTGTTTCACTTTTTCCACACTCAGACCCCTGGCTGTAGCCTCTGTAGCAGCCCCTATCCGGAAGGAATGGGTCCCAAACTCGCCCGGGTTCAAGCCCGCGGTCGAAATTGCCATTGCAAGCACCCGCTGGAACTGAAACCTCGTCAGTGGGGTGGCATCAGCATGTCTCAGCAAGGTCCCCCCCCATGATGCCGCCCTCTGCGCCAAATACTCCTCAACGCATGCAACAGGGCACATGGGAGATCCAGGAATCCGCTGGACTACTACACTGTCCCCGATCGCGCCCTGATCGGTCTTGGACCTGGCAAACGAGACAATCATCGTCTCCCCCTTAACTTGGATGTGCTCTCGGCACAGTCCACCCCCCGTATCCTGCTTGTTCCTTGCTACCAGTTCGCTTACCCGCATAGCCCCATGGAATGCTAATGCAAAAGCGTCCCGGAATAACACTGTCTCTGAATGAGATGAACATGTTGCAGGGAGTACGGACAGTAACAGGGCCAACCTTTCCAGACCTATCAGGTGCCTTTCATCTACTCTGCGACCCTCAAGGCGTTGCCACCCACGCAGCGCTTTCTGTACTACAAAAGACGCCGTGGGGTCCTGGATACCATGAGCCCGTGCCATAAAGGAAATGACGGCCCGATGCCTCTGGGCCGTAGCTACCGATTTGCCTGCCTGATGTAAAGACAGCAAAAATTTCAAGACATACTCTTCTTGGCCCCAAAGCTCCCCCTTAGCAGAACCCAAAAAGGACCAATAGGAACGGAACGCCCCTTCATATGCCTTCCTTGTCCTGGGTGCTAAACTCTCTCCCACGAGGTTTTGTAGTTCGGGGCACCGAGAGACCAGAGAGCTTCGGGAAATGGTGACGCCACCGGGTCCGCTGTGGGCAGAAAACCCCAGAAGGCCTGCATACGGAAACGAGAAAGCGCATCAGCAGCCTGATTCAGCACCCCTGGCACATGTCTTGCCCTAAAGAGCACATTCAATTGCATACATAGCAAGACAATTTCTTTGAGCAATCTCAGAATCCATTTGCATCGTGCTGCCTGACTATTGATACACTCAACCACGGTCATGTTATCAGACCAGAACACCACAGAGTGATCCCGAAACCCCTCAGGCCATGTTTTCAAGGCCACCAGAATAGGGAACAATTCGAGAAAAGCAATGTTACCTGTAAGCCCGCACTCGTGCCACCATGACGGCCATGTTTGAGCTGACCAGTGATTACCAAATATGGCGCCAAAGCCTATACTCCCTGGCGAATCGGTCCACAACCCCAACTCCTCGGAGGGCACCGCCGGCTTGTTCCAGACAACCCGACCATTGAAATCCGCCCGGAATGCCAACCAAATGCGCATGTCCTGGTGAATCTCTGCCGAGAGCCTCGTGCGGTGGTGCCCCTCTTTAAGACCGATCATGGCTTGTGCAATCGAGCGGGAAAAAGGGCGGGCCATCGGTATCACTCTAAGGGCAAAATTCAACTGACCCACAGTCTGCTGTAATTGATGCAAAGTCTTTCTAATACATGTTTCAAGCGAGGCCCTGAATTTCATTACCTTCTCTTTGGGCAACCGGAAGCAACCCTGTTCGGAATCGAGCTCTATTCCAAGAAACTCGAGCGAAGTAGATGACCCCACAGTCTTACCTGGCGCCAATGGCACACCGAACTGACTCATCAGACCACAAAATTCATTTAAAGCTTGTGCACATTCCGGGTCCCCGGCTGCCCCCAGGAACAGAAAATCGTCAAGATAATGCATAACATGCTGAAACCCCGTCATTCTTGTGAATGCCCATTGCAGAAAACTACTGAATTTCTCAAAATACGCACAAGAAATGGAGCATCCCATTGGCATACATTTATCCATGTAATAGCGTCCCTGAAACATGAAACCAAGGAGACACTGATCGTCTGGGTGTAACGGGAGCAACCGGAACGCTGACTCGATGTCCAAATTGGCCATCAGCGCTCCGGGCCCCAGGCGATTCAACATGGCGACGGCCTCATCGAAAGATGCGTACCGCACCGAACAAACTTCCGGGTCTATCGCATCTTTCACCGAAAGACCTCTCGGGGCTGACAAGTTATGTATCAATCTAAACTCACCCGGGTCCTTCTTGGGGACCACTCCCAAGGGTGAACAAACAAAATTAGCAACTGGTGGCATGTCAAATGGTCCAGCAACCCGACCCCGGGTCACCTCCTTCCCAATCTTTGCTTGTACCACCGCCGTATTCTGCAGGACTGACAGTTGGTTCCTACACTGTGCTTTACCCTGAAAATTCCCCACTGGGATGCGGAAACCATACGAAAAACCATCTCGCAACACCCCAGCGGAGACATGATCCGGGTATTCATTGAGCCAAGGAATCATTGCCATGGTATCAACCGGGGTAGGTAGAGGCGCCCCTCGGACTATTTCAGACCTGTTTGGCGCTTCCCCTACTTCCGTTATCACCCGTTTTGGCTCTGCACATGGTCTCGGGATGCGAAGACTGTCCACACCCCCCACATTCGTGCCTAAACTTGCATGACCCCTGGGGCCTTGTACACTTTCCCCTGTTAAAACTCCAGCAGACCCCTTTTTTACCTGTATTGCCATTCGACCTTGAATGGTGCTCGTTACCTGATCCCGCCCGAAAGGGCGCCCCAGATGAGTGGCAGGAAAATTCGCCCCCGTTCCCCCCCAACAATGGCGCCTTTGCCATACCTGATTTCTCCATTTTCTGCCAGGAAATGGAGTCTTAACAATCCCACGTCAGAGATGTGTCGAACTCCTTGGCCTTACGAAAAATATTATCATAACAAAACCACTGATTACCCTCATATGTCTGAGAAAACTCCATAATACGTGTCTGGTACACGGGTAACTCAGCCAACAGTTCAGGCCTCCGTTCCCCCATAATTGCAGTGAATATCCCAAACGCTCTGCCCCAATTACCTATCGTTTCATCGACTCTGAAAGCGGCCATCTTGGCGCGCCAAACACTCGGGTGCAGAAACTCCTTTTGAACTTTCACATGCTCAATCTCGTAATGATCAGTTAATAACGAAAACATGTTTATATATTTCTCAGCCCATATCCTCTCTTTGATTTCCATCGGAATATGCTGAGCAACTTTTTCCCTTCTCGAGGGTACTGACCCCTCCCCCGCAATCGGCAATAGCTGCTTACCTGACCCGGAAGCTGTGACCGTAGTCGCTGCCGAACTCATGCCGCTGCGGGTTGTCCTACCGGAGCCTGCGGGGGGAACAAAAGGACATGGTGCCTTTGCAGCCTCTCTTGATTGCCGCAACTGCCTCATTACTGCCCTGGCGTCATCTGCCGTTGCCCCCTCACTCTCTTTCCCCAACAATGCTGCCAACTGTGCAGCCAGCTCGGGAGGCATATCCTCCCCATTCACTGGGGTGACTACAACAGGAATTGGTCGCCCTTCGTTCGGGACCGGGATCGGCGCCTCAGTCGGTGTATCAGGGTGCGCCGGCGGCGCCTCGGGAACCGGGGCCTCTCCCCCAGTTGCTCCCCTCTTGGCCCTTCTACCTCTCCCGTTAGGGACTACTCCCGGCAATGCTGGTCCGACGACTCGCTTAGGGCCCCCTACACCGTTCATGGCCGCCATCTCTTTCTTCATCTCGGCCATGTCTTTTACGAGCATGCGGAGCATCTGATCGATACCGACCCGCTTTCCGACCTTTTTGCCCGGCATTGTCCAACGCTGATTCTCTGAAAGAACAAAGACAAAATTAAAACGCTCAAAATTGGCTCTTCGTTCCGTCTCGAGCTCACGTGCAGCGGGGAGGTGCAGCTTCAGAGCACAGGAACAAGAGGATGCTTCCTTGGCTTGTCGCTCCTTTTATCCTTCTTCGGGCGGGCGTAAAACCCGCCTCCACCCGCCTCCGGGGCGTGGCTGGCGGCTTCAGTGTCTAGGACAACCCACTCTTGGGCGGGAAAAAGCGCGCCCCGGCTACGCCGCTTTGGGCATACCAGCCGAGACTCGCTTCCCGCCTCAAAATGGCTTCCCGGGGGGGTCGGGGCACTCCACCATACGTTCGGGGGGACCGAGTGGTCGCCCCTTTCCAAATGCACTGATCCTTCTCAGCCTCCTGTATATCATTTTGTGATCGATCTTCGGGAGGTCAACAAGAATGTTGTCCCCTAGTTTCCTGGTGTTCCAGATATCACTGCCTTGCTTACTATGATACCCGCTTCAGCGGCATGGTTCTCGGTTATTGACCTCTAAAATGCTTTCTTTAGTATTCCTATGAATGAATACACTTTTATAGAGTGCATGGCTACCCTTGGGAATCCCAGCGCTATAAGACCAGTGGAGTATCCATAGACACTCAATGGAATAAATGTGTCTTCAGTTGCTTCCTAAAGGCGAGATGGTCTCTTTCAAGCCTGATGTTGTCTGGTAGGTTGTTCCAGCACTTAAGTGCCAGGAAGGAGAGCTGGCAGCCTCCCATTTGGGCTCGCTTCCCCCTTGGTATTACGAGCAGATTTCGCTGATTGGATCTTAAAGATCTGCAGGATATATGATGACAGAACAGGGGATGTAGGATAGTCGGAACACCATTCCAGATGGACTCATGTGCCATGCACATGACCTTAAACGTCACTCTCTCATGAATTGGCAGCCAAGGGAGAAGCCGCAATGTAGCTTTAGCCAAGCTGCATTTAGGTATGTTCATCAGCAGCCGAGCTGCACAATTCTGCACTGACTGCAGAATTTGGATGGTGCTTGCTGGGGCCCGGAAGTATACCGCATTTGCATAGTCCAGCCGTGAAAGAATCAACGACTGGACCAGCATACGTCTAGCCTCGAAGGAAAGGAGGGTCAAGACCTTCCTGAGGACCCTGATCAATCCAAAACAGGTCGCGGCCACCTTCTTTGCCTGAACTTGGAATCCCAGGGTTGAATCAAGCCACACCCCTAAGCCCTTTATTTGGGTTGTAGGGGGGGGGGGGGGTGGAGGGCCAAGACAGTTAGGCCACCACGGGTCAAGGTTAAGGGGGACTTTGTAGCCCAAAAGCATAATGTCAGTTTTCAACTCGTTGAGTTTTAGGAAAGAGGAGGTCATCCACTCCATCACCTTGGTGAGACAGGGGGTAAGGTTACCGATCCCTTGATCTATGGCCTCATCCCTTGCCAAGGAGACGATCAACTGTGTATCATCGGCGTAGGTAATGACCTGGATTCCCCAGGGAAGCACCACTTCAGCCAATGGTCTCATGTAGATGTTAAACATGGTAGGGCTGAGTGATGATCCCTGGGGGACGCCGTGATGCATTTGAAGTTGGTCCGATGACACCTCCTCTTCAAAAACTGAGAAAAATCTTCCCGACAAGAAGGAATGAAGCCATTTGAAGGCCATTCCCGAGCTCCTAGCGAGGCGGAGCCGGTGAAGCAGGAGGGGATGGTTGACCATGTTGAAGGCTGCGCTGAGGTCCAACAGGATCACAGCAGCGCAACCTCTGGCATCCACAATACTCCTAGTCGCTTCCACCACTGCCACCAACGCTGTTTCTGTCCCCTGCTTGGCTCTAAATCCAGTCTGGAAGGGGTGTAGAGCTCCAGTGGTCTCTATAAATGAGGATAGAACATGATTCACACGTTTTCAGCATTCTTACTGAGTCCCGGAAGCAAGGAGATAGGCCTGTAGTTGGCTAGATCGTCAGAGTCAAGTTTAGATTTTTTTAGTAGGGCCTTGACTTTAGCCAGCTTCCAGGTGGGGGTACTACTCCTGTCTTCAAAGAGGTATTGATGACATGCATTATGTCCGGACACACTGTCCCCGAAACCTGTTTAAGAGCGGATGGTGGTGCAACATCCAAAGGGGAACCTGACTTAAAATTATTGAGGAGCAGCCGCGGCCGGTAGTGGAAGTACCGGACGGGCGGTGACGTGGGGAGGGGGAGGGGCAGGGTGGGGGGTAGTAATGTATGGATTACGGAGTTTAATGGGTAAGTAAACATATAAATAAATAAAACGAATTTCGTTGAGCACACTGCATCGCATTTGGTGATGCATGCATGCAACGATATTCGTTGTATTTATTTATAAGTTTACTTACCTGTTAAACTCCGCAATCCATACATTACTGCCCCCCACCCTGCCCCTCCCTCTCCCCACATCACCGCCCGGCCGGGACTCCCCCTACCGACCGCGGCTGTTGAGGAGTCGTTCAACTGTGGCCAAATCCAGCAACGGGAACGCCTCAAGAAGTCTGTGGGGGTCAGAACTGACCTCTTTCAATGTACCCTCGCTCTCCTTAATGCTGGTGGACTGGTCTATTTGCGTAAAACCAGCATAGATGTTATAACCTTGGCTACGAAAAAGACCGTAAGGTCCTAAAATTGTTTCAAAGTATTGGTAGGGGCTCTAGTTGCCAGAGGGGGAGTAACCAGTTCTTGAAATATTTTAAATATTTCTCTTGGCCTATTGGCCGCTTCCGAGATTTTATCTTAGAAGTATGCCGATTGCGCCATTTTCAACTGGTTTTCGTAAGATCTAAGCAATACCCTATATTCCTCTTTAGCCAGGGTGGAGAAATCTTTCCTCCATTTTCTTTCCGCCCGTTTACAACGTTGTTTAAGTTCTTTAAGATCCCCCGTGTACCAGGGTTTGTTATTCGGGTCGGACCGATGGCAGAAAGCTTTTTTGGGAAGAATAGGGTCTAGGGTGGAGCCCAGCCACTTGTTAAAGGCCTGATTGGCCTGTACAGGGTCGTCATAATGAACCAGAGGGGACCTCCTTAGGGCGGCCTCCCAATACTCCGCAGGTCGGAGTGGTCGCTCCCTGGCAGACACCTGGTATCGTAGCGCTGCTCCGTGTCAGAAGCCCTCTCAAATTTGCATTGATTTTCGCGTGCTGTGTGCTTGTATAGCGCTTTGCCTAAATAGCGCTGTAACTTTCAATTTGTACTTGTTTAGTGATAGCTTGTATAGCGCTTTGCCTAAATAGCGCTGTAACTTTCAATTTGTACTTGTTTAGTGATAGCTTGTATAGCGCTTTGCCTAAATAGCGCTGTAACTTTCAATTTGTACTTGTTTACTGATTTAATTTCTGCTTGTGTACATTGACTGCGCATTTGTCAATAGCGCTCCGCTCTGCTCCTCCCCCCACCTCCATTTTGCGTGTTTGTTGTCGTCCTCGTGTGCCCGACCCGCCTCCCAGCTGAGACGCCCTCCCACTGACTTGTAAAAGCGTTCCTCGCCCTGCAGACCCTGTGACTCGCTCCTCCTCACGGTCGGAGTGGTCGCTCCCTGGCAGACACCTGGTATCGTAGCGCTGCTCCGTGTCAGAAGCCCTCTCAAATTTGCATTGATTTTTGCGTGCTGTGTGCTTGTATAGCGCTTTGCCTAAATAGCGCTGTAACTTTCAATTTGTACTTGTTTAGTGATAGCTTGTATAGCGCTTTGCCTAAATAGCGCTGTAACTTTCAATTTGTACTTGTTTAGTGATAGCTTGTATAGCGCTTTGCCTAAATAGCGCTGTAACTTTCAATTTGTACTTGTTTACTGATTTCATTTCTGCTTGTGTACATTGACTGCGCATTTGTCAATAGCGCTCCGCTCTGCTCCTCCCCCCGCCTCCATTTTGCGTGTTTGTTGTCGTCCTCGTGTGCCCGACCCGCCTCCCAGCTGAGACGCCCTCGCCCCTCCCCCCCCACCATCCATTTATGGCCAATGGTCCCACGCGCAGCGTCCACGCGCTTCGGCCACGCCGAAGGTGCGCCAAAGGTAAGCCCGTCTACGCCCGTCCGCACCTGGACCGCGCCCAGCGCCAGACCCCCTGCCCCTCGCGCTGCCCTGCCCCCCCGCGTTACCTACGATGCCGCCACCCTCCTAGCCCTTAACCCCGGTCGCGCCCCCAACTGCGTCCAAGCCGCTCCTGGACACACCCATGGACCGTTCTCCTGCTACTCCTGCAAATTTAGCGGCACCGACAACATCTCCGCTACGACCACACCACAGATTCCCGACCCCAACCACCTAGAATGCATCCTTCTCAACACCCGCTCGGTCCACAGGCACGCCATTGACCTTTGGAACCTACTAGACACCATATCTCCTGACGTCGCCTTCCTAACGGAAACATGGATGAACGCTTCCTCCGCCCCTGACATCGCCATCGCTATCCCTGATGACTATAAGATCACACGCAAGGACCGCACCGACCATACAGGAGGTGGAATCGCTATCGTCCATAAGAAATCCATCCGCATCTCAACCAGCTCTGATGCCAACCTCGCCAACTCCGAACACCTTCACTTCCAGATCCACATCGACCCCAAGACCACACTCAGAGGCACCCTCCTCTACAGACCACCAGGACCACGCGCAAAATTCAGTGAAGACATCACAGACTTCATCACCCCACACGCGCTCCCATCCAAAGACTACATCCTTCTGGGAGACCTCAACTTCCACCTTGAAAAGATCAACGACCGCAACACCGCCACCCTCTTAGACAACCTCGCCAACCTCGGACTTAAACAACTGGTCACTTCCCCCACCCACATCGCAGGTCACACTCTCGACCCCATCTTCACCTCCAGCAACCATGTCTCCTTCAGCCACACTACGGATCTCCTCTGGACTGACCACAGCTGCGTTCACTTCACCTACAACAAGCCCAAACCCATCATCCACCTCCAACCAACTCTACAAAGAAACTGGAACAAAATCACCACAGAGCAGATCTCCACATCACTCCTTCAAACCTCCCCAGCCCTCTCTTCTAACGCCAACGAAGCCGCCTCCAACCTCACCCTTTGGTTATCCAACACCGCCGACACCTTAGCACCACTGAAAAAACGTCAACACAAACTTGGCATCAAGAAGGCCTCATGGTTCAACGACGACCTCAAGAAATCCAAGAAACTGTGCCGCTCCCTTGAAAAGGCCTGGAAAAAAGACCCATCCACCAGCAACAAGGACGCCTTCAAAAGCGCCATCCGTACTCACCACCAACTGATCCGAAAAGCCAAGAAAACAGCATTCAAAGATCGACTTGACAACAACGCCCACAACAGCAAGGAACTTTTCAACATCGTCAAGGAATTTTCCAACCCCTCGGCCAACTCCAACGACATCACCCCCTCTCAAACCCTCTGCGATTCCCTAGCCTCTTTTTTCCACAACAAGATTGCTGACATCCACAACAGCTTTGACAACCAACCCGGAAGCCAACCCACCCTACCATCAGCTGACCACCTTCCCCCCGTTAACACCCTTAACGCCTGGAACCCAATCTCCACTGAGGACACCATCCGCCTGATGAATTCCATCCACTCTGGATCCCCCACTGACCCATGCCCCCACCACATCTTCAACAAAGCAGACTCCGTCATAGCTCCGCACCTCCGAGACGTCATCAACTGCTCATTCAACTCCGCTACCTTCCCAGAAGATTGGAAACACGCTGAACTCACCGCCCTTCTGAAAAAACCAACAGCAGATCCCACCAAACTCAAAAACTACCGCCCCATCTCGCTTCTTCCATTCCCGGCCAAAGTCATCGAGAAAGCTGTCAACAACCAGCTTGCCGCCTTCCTCGAAGCCAACAAATCACTCGACCCCTCACAATCTGGCTTCCGAGCCAAACACAGCACTGAGACCGCCCTCATCGCAGCAACAGACGACATTCGAACTCTACTGGACAATGGAGACACAGTCGCCCTCATCCTCCTCGACCTCTCTGCAGCCTTCGACACAGTCTGCCACAGCACCCTTTTACAACGCCTCAGAAACATCGGAATCCAAGGAAAGGCACTGGAATGGATCACCTCGTTCCTCACCGGAAGAACCCAGAGAGTCCGCCTCCCACCATTCAAGTCCGAGGCCTCTGAAATCATCTGCGGCGTACCACAAGGATCCTCACTCAGTCCCACCCTCTTCAACGTATACATGAGCCCCCTCGCGGCCATCGCCCGCCAACACAACCTCAACATCATCTCTTACGCGGACGACACTCAACTGATCCTATCTCTCACCAAGGACCCCAGCACCGCTAAAACTAACCTACACGAAGGAATGAAAGAAGTCGCCGAATGGATGAAACAAAGCCGTCTGAAACTGAACTCAGACAAAACAGAAGTCCTCATCTTAGGTAAATCCCCCTCTGCATGGGACGACTCCTGGTGGCCGGAAGCCCTCGGAAATGCACCCATCCCGACAGACCACGCACGGAACCTTGGCGTCATCCTGGATTCTTCACTCTCAATGAACAGACAAGTCAGCGCAGTATCCTCTTCCTGCTTTAACATTCTTCGCATGCTCAGAAAAACATTTCGCTGGATCCCCTCCGAAACAAGGAAAACAGTCACCCACGCTCTAGTCACGAGCCGACTGGACTACGGAAACACCCTCTACGCAGGTACCACCGCTAAACTCCAGAAGAAACTACAACGAATCCAAAACGCGTCAGCCAGGCTCATATTAGACATCCCACGCAACGAACACATCTCTGGTCACCTTAAAGACCTCCACTGGCTACCCGTCAATAAGAGGATCACTTTCCGACTGCTTACCCACGCACACAAATCACTCTACGACATCGGACCAGATTGCCTCAACTCTCGACTATCCTTCTACACCCCCTCCCGCCAACTTCGCTCTTCCAGCCAAGCCTTCGCCACTGTACCTCGCATCAACAAGACCACCATGGGAGGCAGATCCTTCTCATACCTGGCTGCCAAAACATGGAACTCACTCCCCGCTTACCTTCGCCTCACCCAGAATCACCTAGCGTTCAGAAAGCAGCTTAAAACGTGGATATTTGACAAATAATCCACCCCCCCTTCCTAAGCGCCTTGAAACCCTCTGGGTATGTAGTGCGCTATATAAATGTTATGACTTGACTTGACTTGACTTGTCTGACTAACTTTCTTTGAGAGGTTAGCTGTATAGCTTTGATCCAGAGGGGACCAGACAAATGAGAGCAATGCATAGTCTGACCAGGGGACAAAGCTGGGTGGATTGCATGTAATATTACCCAGACTGGTGAAAAAGTGATCTAGTAGATGGCCCTCTATGTGCGTAGGGCCTGACACTATTTGTTCCAGTTGTACTACCCTCAAAGTGTCAAGCAAACACTGCGCTAGTGATGCCTCTGTATCGTCGAGCTGTATATTGAGGTCCCCCAAGATGGAGTAATTGGAGTGGCTACTGATGGGAAGAGTGATCTTATCCACCAGGTTATTACAGAAGCTATGATGATATCCAGGGGGCCTATAGACCAAAATGCCTGAAAAGGTACAGGTCGGCGAGAAGGAGATATAGAAACCTAGGCACTCACAATCTAGAAGGGGACTCTCAGAGGAACGACAGACATCAATATTTTTCAGAATAATGGCCACTCCTCCTCCTCGTCCAGATCGACGATCTAGTCTATGAATTGAATAATCGGAGGGAAGCACCCGTACTATATCCGGGTCTGATGACTCTGTGAGCCATGTTTCAGTTAGAAAGAGGGCGTCAAATGCTTGCTCTTCCAAAAGTAGATGAATTTCTGCTGCATGCCTAGGAAGAGAGCAGCAGTTTAGTAGGGCAAGAGAATATGATTTCAGAATGCAAGATCCTGGTCCTGTAAATTTACATAGGGGACATGGTTTCCCTAGCTCCTCTAACTGAATGTTCATAGGGCAGCAAATATCTGCCCTATCTCTGATCTCCCGCAGCTGCTTACCACTGTAGTGGTAAGCAGGCCCGCCTGTCCCAGCCTGGCACGGATGGGCACAGACGCCCCAACACACCCTCTCCTCCGAGGACTACATCCAATTGGGAGACCTCAATTTTCACCTGGAAAAGAGCAACGACAACAACACCACCACCCTTCTGGACAATCTCGCCAACCTCGGACTCAAACAACTTGTTAATACCCCCACACACCTCGCGGGACACACTCTCGACCCTATCTTCACCTCCAGCAAACACATCTCCTTCACTCACACCACAACTCTCCATTGGACTGATCACAGCTGCATTCACTTTGTTTACAATAAGACCACAACCCACAACCATCCTCAACCTACCCTGCGAAGAAATTGGAACAAAACCACCATCGACCAGATCTCCACATCGCTCCTTCAAAACCCTCCTGCCCACTCATCGAACCCCAACCAAGCAGCCATTAACCTCACCCATTGGCTAACCAACACCGCCGACAACCTTGCACCTTTGAAAAAACGTCAAATCAAACTAGGCAGTAAACACGCCCCCTGGTTCAACGAGAACCTCAAGAAATCCAAGAAACTTTGTCGATCTCTTGAGAAGGCCTGGAAAAAAGACCCAAACACCAACGCCAAGGACGCCTTCAAAAACGCCACCAGCATACACCACCGATTGATCCGAACTGCCAAGAAAACCGCATTCAAAGACCGACTAGACAAAAGCACCCACAACAGCAAGGAATTATTCAACATCGTCAAAGAGTTTACCAACCCCACTGCCAACTCCAACGACATCTCCCCCTCTCAAACCCTTGGCGACTCCCTAGCTTCGTTCTTCCACAACAAAATCGCTGACATCCACAACAGCTTCAACAACCTACCCGAAGACCAACTCACCCAACCCTCTACTGTACCTTCACCCCCCCTGAACATCCTCAATGACTGGAACCCAATCTCCACTGAGGACACCATCCGCCTGATGAACTCCATCCATTCAGGATCCCCCACAGACCCCTGCCCTCACCATATCTTCAACAAAGCAGACTCCATCATAGCACCTCACCTCCGAGACGTCATCAACTGCTCCCTCAACTCAGGCACCTTCCCAGAAAGCTGGAAACACGCCGAACTCAGCGCCCTTCTGAAAAAACCCACAGCTGACCCCACCGAACTCAAAAACTACCGCCCCATCTCGCTCCTTCCATTCCCGGCCAAAGTCATCGAGAAAGCTGTCAACAACCAGCTCGCTGCCTTCCTCGAAGACAACAAATCCCTCGACTCCTCACAGTCCGGTTTCCGAGCCAAACACAGTACTGAGACCGCACTCATCGCAGCAACAGACGACATCCGAACTCTACTGGACAACGGAGACACAGTCGCCCTCATCCTCCTCGACCTCTCCGCAGCCTTCGACACAGTTTGTCATAACACCCTGTTACAAAGACTCAGAAACATCGGAATCCAAGGAAAAGCACTAGAATGGATCACCTCATTCCTTGCCGGAAGAACCCAGAGAGTACGCCTCCCACCATTCAAGTCAGAGGCCACTGAAGTCATTTGCGGCGTACCACAAGGATCTTCATTCAGCCCCACCCTCTTCAACGTATACATGAGCCCCCTCGCAACCATCGCACGCCAACACAACCTCAACATCATCTCCTATGCTGATGACACTCAACTGATCCTCTCACTCACCAAAGACCCTAACATCGCCAAAACCAATCTACATGAAGGAATGAAAGAGGTGGCGGAATGGATGAAGCAAAGCCGTCTGAAACTGAATTCAGACAAAACAGAAGTCCTTATCTTAGGTACCTCCCCCTCCGCCTGGGACGACTCTTGGTGGCCAGAGGCCCTTGGAAAAGCACCCATTCCGACGGATCACGCACGGAACCTAGGCGTCATCCTGGATTCCTCACTCTCGATGACCAAACAAGTCAACGCTGTCTCTTCATCTTGCTTCAACATTCTTCGCATGCTCAAAAAAACATTCCGATGGATCCCCACCGAAACTAGAAAAACGGTCACCCACGCACTGGTTACAAGCCGCCTGGACTACGGAAACACCCTATATGCAGGTACCACCGCAAAACTTCAGAAAAAACTCCAACGCATCCAGAACGCATCAGCCAGACTCATATTAGACATCCCGCGTAAAGAACACATTTCTGGTCACCTGAAAAACCTCCACTGGCTCCCCGTAAATAAGAGGATAACGTTCCGCCTCCTCACCCACGCACACAAAGCCCTTTACGAACTTGGACCCGAATGCCTCAATACACGTCTTTCCTTCTACACCCCCCCCTGCCAGCTTCGCTCTTTCAACCAAGCCCTCGCTGCTGTTCCCCGCATCAACAAAACCACCATGGGAGGAAGATCATTCTCCTACCTCGCGGCCAAAACCTGGAACTCACTTCCCTTGCACCTTCGCCTCACTCAAAACCACCCAGCATTCAGAAAGCAACTTAAAACTTGGATATTCGAGAAGTAACTCCCCACCCATCCCCAAGCGCCTTGAGACCCTCTGGGTATGTAGCGCGCTATACAAATTTATTGACTTGACTTGACTTGACTTAGGCGCTCCTTCAGCGTGCAAAGGACCGTCTGCTTATGAGTGTTTGGGCGCGTCGTATGAAGCGCCTCTAGTCAAACACTAGAGCAGCAACCTGCACTACTCAGTATGGCCGCCAAAGTGATTGGCCTCTCTATGCCCCGAGCTGGATTCAGCTCCTATTTGGATGAGGTACCGGGTCCTAATGTGGTGACACTCCAGGTGAGCCAAAGGGCTCAGAGTAGGATTAAACACACAGGGTGGTGAAAGCTCAATTTAAAAACAAACAAGCAACAAAACGCGAACACGCAATTTAAAATAGCACCTCTAATTAAGTGCACAGAATCAGTTATTTAAAACACAATAACAGCTAGCACTGGCTCCCGGCTTTTCGCCTCAGGAGCAATTAAAACTCTGGTCTTACCAGACCGATCCTGCCCCCTGCTTAGGAGTGTTTGGGCGCATTGTATGAAGCGCCTCTAACCAAACACTGGAGCAGCAACCTGCACTACTCAATATGGCCGCCAAAGTGACCGGCCTCTCTCTGCCCCGAGCCGGATTCAGCTCCTATTCGGCTGAGGTACCGGGTCCTAATGTGGTGACACTCCAGGTGAGCCAAAGAGCTCAGAGTAGGATTAAACACGCAGGGTGGTGAAAGCTCAATTTAAAAACAAAACAAGCAACAAAACGCGAACACGCAATTTAAAATAGCATGTCTAATTAAGCTGAGGAAAGTAGGGATATTTTTGGTTTCTCTCTCGGAGGCCGAAGTTTCCGGGTCAAGCGTGCACCTCAAGGCTATTGTGAAAGTCCCTCCATTTACAGTCAGGTTTTGAAATCTCAGCTTGATGCTTTCATTTTGCCTCCAGGTGCCACTCTGATTCAGTACATCGACGATGTGTTAGTTGCTGCTGATTCAGAGGATGTCTGTAAGGATGTGACTGTTTCACTGTTGCGTCATTTGTCTGACCTGCATCACAAGGTGTCCCCCTCTAAGTTGCAATATTGCTGCCAAGAGGTTACCAACTTAGGTCATCTCTTGTCGAAGGAGGGAAGACGATTGACCCCAGAACGAATTCAAGCAATCGCACAAATGTCTGTGCCATCCACACAAAGGGAGGTACATGCCTTTTTGGGTATTACCTCTTATTGTAGACAGTGGATCCCGAATTTTTCTTTGTTGGCTAAACCTATGTTGGCACTCACGTTGAAAGATACACCCCAACCTCTTCCTTGGACTGATGAATGTCAAAAGAGTTTTTCTGACTTACGTACTGCCTTGTGTTCTGCCCCTGCATTAGGTACTCCAGACTACAGTAAGCCGTTCACAATCTACAATAATGAAAGAGAAGGTTGCACGTTGTCAGTTTTAACGCAGCAATTTGGAGACAAACAACAGCCATGTGCCTATTTTTCGGCTACGTTGGATCCAGTAGCCAAGGTATTGCCTAGTTGTTTCAGAGCTACAACAGCAGCAGTAATCTCTATTCATCAATCTGCTGGATTGGTATTAGATAACACTCTTGTTGTCATGGTACCACATGCAGTAGATACTCTTTTGAATAGAACGAAAACACAACACCTCACGAGTGCTCGCTTGTCTGGATATGAGCTGACGCTCTTGGCTCGCCATATACTCATCAAGCGGTGTAATACTTTGAATCCAGCAACGTTGTTGCCCATCCCTTATGAGAAAGGCATTCAAGAACAGCATGATTGTTTTCTCCGAACAGAGGAGGAGATGAAAGGCAGAATAGATTTAAAAGACACACCACTTGTGGACCCGAATGGGATCCTATGGGTGGATGGGTCTTGTTTCAAGCTCCAAATGGCGAGATCGACTGCAGCTTATGCTGTTACCCCCTTGTATACGGTAGTGGAGACAGCACGCATTGCACAGAATTCAGCCCAAGCAGCTGAACTAATTGCCCTGACGAGAGCATGTGTGTTGGCTAAGGGAAAGAGAGTGAATGTTTACACTGACACCCAATATGCCTTCGTTGTGGCTCATAGCTTCAGTCGCTTGTGGAAGGAAAGAGGATTCTCTACTTCCCATGGGACTAAGATACAGCATGGTCAGTTGGTGACTGACTTTCTCGAATCACTTGCTCTGCCTACGCAAATAGAAATAATCAAGTGTAGTGCTCATAAGAGATTACTGATGATGTGGGTCGTGGGAATGCTTTTGCAGATGAGGTAGCGAAAGAAACGGTGAGAGATTCTAGTCGCATGTCTGTTGCGGGCCCTGCAAGATGGGTCAGAGAGGGCGGAATGTGTGATGCCACGATAGAAAGTGTGAGAATAATTCAAGAAGAGGCTACTGAGAAAGAATTGAGTAAGTGGAGAGAAAGTACGGGAATGTTGGACTCGACAGGGTGTTGGACAAATTTGTCAGAACATCTACGTTGGCTGTAACCAGACGCCTATGTACTACCTGTAATTACTATGGCGCATGGTCCAGCCCACATCAGTGCGAAAGGCATATGCAAACTTCTGGCTCCAGTATGGCAGAATGAAGTAATTCCTAAATGTGCAGAATATGTGGTGAAGCATTGCATTGTTTGTTTAATGCATAATCCAGGAAAGGGAACTCCAACTCCAGCAGGTCATTTTGCTCCCCCTACGTACCCTTTCAAGGTATTGCAAATTGATTACATTCATATGGATCGTTGTAATAACCTCAAGTATGTTCTGGTGGTGGTGTGTGCCTTTTCCAGATGGATAGAGGCCTACCCCCTAAAGGACAATACTGCTCTGTCTACTGCCAAAGTTCTTTTGAAGGAGTTTTTTCCGAGGTTTCGTTTGCCGCGCATTGTCTGGAGTGACAATGGGAGTGAATTCGTAGGCCAAATCATGCAGAAAGTGTGTATAGGTCTTGGTATTTGGCAGAAATTCCATGTGGCAAACCACCCTCAGTCAACCGGTTTAGTAGAGCGCTTTAATGTCACTCTCAAGCTCAAATTGGCAAAGATTCAGGCTAGAACAGGTCTTGCTTGGCCTCATGTCTTACCATTGGTACTTTTATCCATGAGAACTACTGTTCATTCTCGTCTAGGTCTTAGTCCGTATGAGGTCGTTTTTCGGCGCCCAGCCAATATCTGGGGAGTCCCTCGACCTAAAAAGTAATGTTACATCCCATACCCAATGTTGATTGACTACTTGCATGACCTCACCACTAAATTACGTCTTCTTCACCAACAGGTTCAAAACGCTCTGCCGGAGGCCTCTGCGGATTCAGGTCACTCCATCCAACCCGGAGACTGGGTCTGCCTGAAGAATTTCCAGCGAAAAAAGAGTTTGTAACCTCGATGGGGCCCGCAAGTTTTGTTGACGACACGTACAGCAGTAAAGGTCGTCGGGAAAAAGAACTGGGTTCATGGCGTGCACTGTAAGAGGGTACCTTTGCCTTTACCTTTTGATCAGTGGGTTCGTAAGGGCATGAGTAATAGTCAAGGCGAAAGGGTCCGTCATTTTGTAACTTTTAGTAGTGCACGCCTGGATCAAACGAACTCTGAGAAAGAAGAGGACGACGTGTTGCAAGAAGCTGTACCATCACATCTGCGATTGAACACAGCAAATTCAGAAACTTTGTTTAAGAAGCAAACAATCCCTGATAAGACTCGGTACAGTTTAAGACCCAGACAAATAAAAGACAATTGAATTTTTTCTTTTCCTTGTTCTGATTACGTTTTTGAGAGACATTCTTTTTCCACTATCCATCAAGTTGCAGGGTCACGGTAGAAGTCTTAAGCTGTGACCTGAGTAGTGACAGTAGGTCTGCAGGACTTGCAGTGTCATAGGATAGCTAATAATCACAGCTAAGTGATATAGGAAGATTGCAGTGAGCAACGCTTTAGAGTATGAATACTAAAGTGGAAATAAATTATCAGAATTTAAAGGTGAAAAGTAAATTTAAGAAATTATTGGTTAGTCCATGTGGCATAACCTTATGTATTTTGATATGTTTATGTATTTTATTAGCATGTGTAAGTTGGGTTGTTTATACTATGCAGCAAGCACCTGTACCAACTTCTGTTTCCTTATCTTTCCTTACTAATGCCTCCCCACATCGGTTTCTTACGCTCCCAGAACATGAACAGATTAGGAGAACAGAATACTTTAATAATTCATTTATTCAGTTATTGCATCAGCATCAACTGGTAATGAACACCACTGATTGTTGGGTCTGTGGGCTCATGCCCCATAATACAGAATGCTATGAAGGCTCTGCTTGGGCCTATTTGGCTATGTTCTCCAATGTTTATAAGAACCAAATACGGTATCCTCCTGGTAGTCCCTATGGTGGTGGGGCAGATTTTACTCACAGCTCTTTGATAAAGGGAATAGTGGCCATGGCTAGAATTGCTGAGATTATTAAGATTCCTGTGGATGAGAAAAGAGCATATGATGGCTGGAATATAACCTGTTATGTTACTAGCCTTACAGATAAGGCTAGGCGAAGGAGATCCCCACCAATTTGGACTGTACCTCATCAAGGTAATTTCTGCCTACAGATCATTGGACAGAATGTTTAAAATCAACAGGAGAAGAGTGTATGTTCCCATACTTATGTCTATACACCACAGATTCCCTCACCGTTAGTGCCATCACAAGGCACATATTTTATCTGCCATGACAGAGCCTTTACATGGCTTACAACTTACTTTTCAGGAACTTGCTATGTGGCTTTTCTTTTTCCTCCAACATATACTGCTCCCTCAGGTCATTATAGGAAAAGATATGGCAGGGGAGTTATTGATGCGAAAGACACAGCAGGACAAGAAGCAGGTGACTTTATTAAAGGGTTGCTTCCTTTCTGGGGCACAATGGCCAATAGCAGAGACATCAGACAACTAGTTTGTGTTGTTGAGGCTACCATAAATGTAACTTCTGGAGCCTTGAGTAATCTGACGGCCGAACTTCAGGCGAATCGCCTTATGACTTTGCAGAACCGAATGGTTCTAGACATTGTCCTTGCAGATCATGGAGTCTTTAAATTGATTGGGTCTAGTTGCTGTATTTACATTCCTGATAATGCCCCTACGGTATACCAAGCTATCTCCAAGTTGCATATCATCTCCTAGTCTATACCTCAGGACACGGGAGATTGGTCTGTGATGGGATGATTTTAGGGACTACTGTTCACATGGGGATGGAAGATATTAACTTTCCTTGGAATGGTCTTGGCCACCATTTTCTCTTGTTGTCTCTGTGTACAGTGTCGACCTGACATCTGTGGTCTTTTTGCCACTATGTGTGTCCCAAAGCCTATGTCACAGAAAACTGAGAATATTAGAATGATGCTACAGCAACAGCTCGATGACCTCATGGCCATTGACATCGACTCAAATTAACTTGAGTCCGTGGTGTTTTGCCTGAGTAATGGCAAAAGGAGGGTCTGAGGTTCTTCGATTTTTGACTTTGTCCCGTATTCAGCCGCCAATTTGTGTCTCGTCACCATTTTGTGTTGCCCTCACTCAGGCAGCACGGCGAACGGAGTGTTTTTGCTTTTCTCAGCTGCTGTGTGTCCTTTCTGTTAAAGAGTAACTCCATTGCCCTTGTTTACGAAACCGATGTCAGGGTCTGGCCGAGTTCGTTAATCCATGTCTGGGTTGATTGATCCCTGCCTCGACTTACTATTTACCTTCTCCTATTCTCTCCTTACATTTTCTTATCCGAGTGGCCTTCACTATTCTCTCCTTGTATTCTCTTGTTACACAACTATCCTTTGCGGCACACAAATACGTCCTGCCACCGGCAAATGGGATTGTTGGTACCAGTACTGATTAATTTGTCGGGAGGGGTAACACACGGGGTTTGAGAAAGGGGCGTATTTGAGACACCTGATAGCTTGTTTTCCAACTTTTCTTATTGGTTCGTTTTGGATGTGTAAGGAGTAAACTTTGTAAATGTGTTTCCTATAAAAGATTGTGCGCCACGGATTGAAGTGGCAGTCTCCTCAGAACCCACCTTGCGTGTAACTTCTGGGATAACTGTGCTTGGCTACAGCTAATAAACTTGGCTTTCCACGCTCAACAGAGTGTCTCGTGTCTCTGTTCGACAAGGCAGGTGAACTCGGGGATTTAAGGCATGCCCTGCGCCGCCAGGCCCATAAGCCCCGGTTCTCCAACCAGAGGTTCCATGCAGTCTTCCACCCACAATCAGCAGGGATAGTGGAAAGGTATAATGCTACTTTGAAGCTGGAACTAGTGAAAATACTGGCATCCACATCCCTAAAATGGACAGATGTCATTATTGTCTATTAGCTCGGTGCCACATTCACGATCTGGGCTTACACCATATGAGGTGGTGTTTGGGAGACTGATGAACATTTGGGGAGTTCCTAAGCCACGCCCCATACAAGATGTTCCATGTGTTCTGATGAATGATTATTTGGCACAGTTAACTGACAGTTTGATTTCCATTCATCAAAAGGTTTGAGAAGCGCTTCCTGACAGGTCCGCAGGTGAGGCCTATGAACTCCGGCCCGGTGATCACATGATGATCAAGGTCTTCGAGAGGTCAAACGGCTTGGAGCCAAGGTGGCAAGGACCAGAGCAAGTGCTTCTAGCCATGAGGACAGCAGTTCTAGTGATGAACCAGAAGAACTGTGTCCATAGCACTCACTGCAAAAAAGTGCTACCTACCTTGGTGGAACCTGCTGTACTGACTGACCATCGAGAGATCCTGAATGCGGAGAAAGGCCACGCCATATCACCTGACGAATCTGAGGAGGTCTTCCCGGACCACATGATCGCTGGAGTAACCCAATATCAGTTGAGACCAAGGAAAGAATCTTCTTTGCCGAAAAAGACTGGCTGAGCTACCGCCCTGGGTTGGTGAAACGGAGTGCCGATGTGGCAGGGGCTGGGGGGTCAGTCCTGCATACTGTAGTGACACCCGACTTGACCCTCAGTAAATAAATCAACGGCTGCCCAGGGATAAGAGCTACAACGATTGTTTCTATGACGAGCTGATCATATCTACAATGACATTAACTGTTGCCAAGAGAAAGATAATTTGTGCTGTAGGATTTGTTGTTGCTATGGTGGCTGTAGCAGTGACAACCTGGGTTGTTGAGAAAGTGGCTCCTGCGTGGGAGCTTTTGAACACCACAACTCCAGCACCAGCTGAACATCACTACGTTACGCTTTCATATCATGAGCAGAAACATCGACAATCCTACCTAAATAACACGTTCATCCAAATGCTGCATCACAATGCCACAAATACTAGCAATTGTTGGGTGTGTGGGATGATACCTGCACATCAAAAGAAAGGAGGAACACCTTTTATTCCTCTTCCATTCTCGAACAATGGTTCTTGTCAAGCTTGGTATGCGCTTTTGTTTGCATCTGGAAAGCCTTCAGTAGGCGGAATTAACTTTCACCTTTATAAAGTATGCTACCAAGATGAATATGGTTATCCTCAAGCTTAAAGGACTAAATGGGAATGGGAAGAGTGTCAACCTGACAATATTTCAACACTATATGTCTTCACGGGTATGAGAACTATTAAGAACAATGGACTATTCATGATTTCTGTTACTAGAGCTAAAGCAGATTTGTGTATTAGTAGTGTTGGGAGAATTCCAGTAGGAAGCAGTGAGTGTACAGTGGTACTGACCATTGAAGGTGCTGATAAAAGCAGTTTTACAGCCTTGCATAATACCTACTTTGATTGTGGCAATAAGGGATATTATCAACTACCTGCTGGTTGGTCTGGCATATGTTTTGTGTCCTTCCTGTTGCCCCCTGTGTTTCTGGAACCGGCATCGTATCATCGGGACTTTATACTATTCAACGATATTTTCAAAAATAGATATGAGGACAATAAGTACTGATGAAGTTGACCAGACTGACACCACTCTGCAACAATACGTTGATTTAAACTTGGGTTTATTTTTCTTTGTGGGTGCTGCATTAAACAGTGGAAAGATAAGACGATTGACTAGATTTGTGGAAGCTTTTACCAACAAGACAGCTATGGCACTTGGGAACATTACAGAGCAGCTACATGTTGCGAGGATCGTAGCTCTCCAGAACCTAATGGTCCTAGAGGTGGTTCTGGCCATTGGGAGTAGTTGCTGTGTTTTCATCCCATACCACTCACCTTCAGTGTTTGATGCAATCTCTAAACTGCATAAGATTGCTGCAGGAATTCATCCAGAGACCGGTACATGGACTTTTGCCAGCTGGTTTTGGACACTCTTTTCCGCTTGGGGCTGGAAGCTACTGACTATCCTGTGTGTAATAATTACAATACTTTTTAAATGCTGTATATGTATACAATGTAGTCCAATGCTTTGCTCAGCTTGCATTACTGCCTGTACAACTGCCACGCCGAATGTTGCCGAAATTATAGCCCAACGTATGTTGAATGAAGAACTTACTGAAATGATGAAAATAGATTTACAAAATGTGAATTCAGATTACCCCAAATGAACGAATGTCTTCAGCTAATGCTAAAAGGGTCGCCTGTTGTAATTTGGCAGCGACTGAGGTTAGCATTTAGCTGAAGCCATTTTGTATTCAGCAGCCATCTTGTCTGCCATGTGCTCACCATGTGCTCTGTCCTACCTTGCAGTCATTTGGTCTTGTATTCTGCCTGTGAACAGGCTATATTTAGGTTCTGCTACTCTGCACATGCGCAGAGGAAAGCTGTAACTGAACTTACATCTTTTTCCAGTCCGTAACTGTCAGGTTATTCTTACCAGAATCAGCAAACTGTTAGCTCCTCCCTATTGTTGACTGTGCATTTCTTTTCGACCTTTTATGTATGTAAACCTTCTCTTCTTTACCTGTACCTCCTTCTTTTGAGACCCTGTTTGGGTATAAAAGGACCATGCTCCTTCTGTTCAGTGTGCTACTTCATACACTACTGAAGGGTGTTGTGTGAATGTAGTTGCACCTCATGAGGTTAATAAACCTTGTATTTTATATTACAGTTTTCGTGCCAACTTCTGTACTATTGGTCTAAGGACTTGTGCAGAGAAGGGCGAACCCCTAGCACTTGTAGGCCTAGCTGAGGCTTACTCCCACATATTGGCGCATTCATTGGAAAGTACATGGTACTGGCTGGGTGATTGGAGGAGTGCATGGGGAATGATAGGGGCATTGCTGGACTGCATAGGTACTACCTGTGTAATTGAAGGTGTGAATGAGCAGTGTCTAGGCGGTTAGAGGATTGTACGGGTAGTGCATAGGTGATTGTAGCTGTGTATGGTTACTGCCTGGGTCATTGCATGAGTACATTGATGCTGACTGGATGATTATATTCATGCAAGCAGAGTGCATGGTGAATTTATAAGTGTTTGAGTATAGGCATAGTGATTGGATACGTACCTGGTACTGACCGGGTAATTGGTGAAGGGCATGCAGAGTGTCAGGGAGATTGCTGGACTGCATGGGTACTAACTGGGTAATTGAAGGTGTGATTGAGCACTGTCTAGGCGGTTAGAGGATTGTATGGATAGTGATCATGTGATTGTAGCAGTGCATGGTTACTGCCTGTGTCACTGCATGAGTACATGGGTACTGACTGGATGATTAAAGTTATGCAAAGAGAGAGCATGGTGAATGTATAAGTGCTTGAGTATTGTTGCAGTGATTGGATAAGTACATGGTACTCACTTGGTGATCGGAGACGTGCATAGGGAGTGACAGGGAGATTGCCGGACTGCATGGGTAATTGAAGGTGTGAATGAGCAGTGTCTAGGCGGTTGGAGGATTGTATGGGTAGTACACAGGTGATTGTAGCAGTGCATTGGTAGTGTTTGGGTGACTTAATCTTACTGTTTTTTTTTAGTAGATTGAAACGTTTTTTAAATTGTTTTATTGTAATTTAAATGTCAAATATTTTCAAACTTTAGAATTAGTTCCGGTGAAAGAAAAGAACAAATATGGTTATTACAGATAATATTATCGTTTTAAGATAACAACATAATTTTACAATTACATAACAGTTTCAGTTTGCCTTTTTTGCTGTTTTAAGATTATATTGAATTTCACCATACACAGTGATTTCAATCTTGATCATCATATATGGGAAACACAATCAATACAATTGTTATAAAAACAAATCTTTGTTCAAAATATTTACCCAAAATTCAACTATCTGTTTACATTTTCTAAAATAATCACTCATTGCATATACTACAAAGATCAAATATATGAACTGCTTCTTTCAAAAGCAATTTTAAATACAACATCAAAGAATAAAAACGACAATTGAAACAGTAATTCTTCACATTTTCCGTATAGGCTGAATGATGTTTGCAAAATAATTTGCATTGAGAATATCCCAAATAAAATTCTTAATTCATTTTGATATCTTCTCACTAGGCCAAATGATATTTCTGAAATATTTGTATTGAACATTTTCAAAATAAACTCATTAATTCATCTTCACTGCTTCCCAATAGGCCAAATGGTGTTTTCAGAAGTTTGGCATCAGAAATATTAGATATGAATTTGGTGATTCATAAGGCAACCAACATTTGAAATCCAAATGGGCATTTCTACAATGGGTCCATCCTTTATTGCACTTTAAATACACAGTATAGTTTCCATATGTTGTAGAAGTTCCATCTTGGAAAATAATTGCCACTGCTTTGAAAGTTCTTCCTGATATTGACAGTTGACTTGCCACAACATTTTTTGTTTTAGTTTTCATTTTTTTTCAATCTGTTCTACAACATTGTATCATTAAAATGATATCTTGTCCAAATCTTTCCATAAATAATGTTGAAAACATTTTAGATTTGCAGTGACTACAGTCCATATTTTGATTAGCTGATTTTACTAATTTGTTTAAAGACACTGTTTTGCAATCTCATATCGTCAAATACATGAATCTTTCATTGTCACTTTCAGTGGAAGAAGAAAATAAACAATTATCACATCAGTAACGTAATCCAAACAGATTTAATTTGTATTCCTTCATCTTCCAATACTGCAAGCATTAACATAAGAAATTCCTGAGCATCTTGCTGGACATTCAGTGTAAATTTCGAAGAACCACAAAATATATTCAAGAAGATGCCGAATGTCGGAAGTACTCCGTATTTTAGTTGTATTGCTTGTCAAGTTTTCATAAATAGATTGTATTTAAGAAAAAAATCATGTTTCTCGATTCTCTATAATTTAAAAAAAAAAGATTTTGTAGAAAAAATATGATGTTCATAACTACACTAGCATAGCAGTTGACACCTGAACTATTTTCCAACTAATATGCTACAATATCTTCAACAGTATCCTTTTTATTTTTGTTTGAAATCTCAACATTCTCTTGATTTGTTTACTCTTGCCAACCTCAATACACAACATTTTAAATTTTAGTTTCCAATTTTATTCCATCTGCTCTGCAACGTTGTATCATTAAAATTATATATTGTCCAAATCTTTCTTTAAATATTGTTGAAAACATTTCAGATTTGCAGTGACTACATTCTATATTTTGATTAGCTGATTTTACTAATTTGTTTGAAGACACTGTTTTGCAATCTCGTATTGTGAAATATATGAATCTTTCAGTGTCACTTTCAGTGGTAAAAGAAAATTAACAACTATCACATTTATGCTCCCATACATAACGTAATCCAAACAGTTTTTCAATTTGTATTCCTTCATCTTCCAATACTGCAAGCATAAACATAAGTTTATAGTTGTATTGCTTGCCAAGTTTTCATAAATAGATTGTAATAAAGAACAAAATCTTGTTTCTCGATTCTCCATAATTTTTTGTTAAAGATTTTCTAGAAATAATATGATGTTCACAACTACATTAGCATAGCAGTTGATACCTGAACTATTTTCTAACTAATATCCTACAATATCCATTGATCCTAATGAAAGCGTATGCACGTTAAAGAGCAACCCCTTCAACTCGGAAGAGGATTTCCCCCGGAAAATGTAACCTCTTTGTTAGGTAAAGCTTCTGAAAAACAACAAGAAATCTTCACATCGCAGGATAGCCGAGGTAAACATAACAGCAGGAGACACAGTGTCCAGAAGGTGAAAGGAGCATTACCTGCGGTCGTCTCAACTAGAGCTGCTAAAACGGCAAAAAAAGAGAAATTGAAGAAGGGATCTAACTTGAAAATGACTCCATCATTGCGCTCTTTTTTTAAAGTTCAAGAGAAGCCAATTCCAATATACAGGCCTATCAGTTGAGAACGGAACAGGGCAGGATCAATCAAAAATGTCCTCGTCATCTATGATAACGGAGTCCCCGAATAGGTTTCCAAGTTTGACTAAAGATGTGGATAATGATGATAGGAATTTTATCAAAGATATTGATGGCAAGGAGACACCAAACCAAGATGACAATACACAGCAAGGTTTGGAAACCCCTTCAAAGAATATTGGTGACTTGGCGGGCTCTCTCTTGAAGGAGATGAAAAATAGGTTTTGTGAAATCTGAGAAAAACCAAGAGGAAATTCAGGCCACCTGTGAAGCTCTAGAAGCCAAGGTTAATGCATTAGCGTACAGAGTGGTTATGGTTGAAATTGCTTTGGAGCAAGTTGGCAAAGAAGTGAGGTCATGTCAGAGCGATATTGATAAGTTAACACTGTCAGAAAAAGAACTTAAGGACAAAGTTGAGATTCTGGAAAAAAATTCTAGATGAAATAATTTGCGACTGCTAAACATACCGGAAGGCCAAGAAATGAAGAACTTAAGATCTTTTATAGTTAAATCTCCTTTTATCCCCGAAATGGATGAAAAAAATCTAAACGAAAATATTCATAGGATCCATAGAGATCCCTTTAGATTGAACAAAGACAGAAAAAACCCTTGTAGAAAGCTTGTTAATTTCAAATCTTATTCTGTAAAAGAAACCATTTTGAGCAAGGCGCTGAATTCTGGCATTCTAACCAAGGACGGCTATAACTACAAAATTTGCTCTGACATCTCGAATGCAACAGCTGATAGGCAATAGGCGTTAGGAATATTCATACCAGAGCAAAGGGCAGAAGGGGCTACTGTCCAAATGAAATTTCCAGCTCTTCTATGAATAATGTGGAATAATAAGGTTCATAACACCAAAGACCCGAAAGAAGTTGAGCTGCTCTTAGAACATATGAAAACAGCTAGTAAGAAGTAACACTGAGAGTCAGGACTCTCAGATTAATCTCTCACGATTGCGGTTCTCAAACTGGGCAAAAAGGATCGCCCAATGATGACAGGGAGGGTTCTCCAGGGTGGGGGTAAGGTCAAGATTTTTTTTCTTTTGTGCACATTAAAAATTCTTTTGGGTGGGGAGCATCTGGGAAAAAATGAAATAAAAATATTTTTGTCTGATATGTAAGACTAATAGCAAACAAGGTCAATCTACAACTAAAGGAAAAAAAACGTAACTTTAATGGGGGAGTTAAAAATTGCTACATGGAATGTGAATGGTTTAAGAACTGGGGGAAGGTGGAGAAAGATTTTTGAATACCTAAAACTAACGAATTGTGATATAATTATATTGCAAAAAACTGATCTTCTTAAGAAAGAGTGTCTCAAAGCTATAAAATATGAGAAATGGGTTGGAGAGAGTGTTTGCACTAATCAATCCTGTAACATCAAAGGAGTATCAATTATCATAAAATAATGACGTAGTCTAACATTAATAGGGGAAGCTGTGGATTCTAGAGGGAGATGGGCAATAGGTAACATAAAAGTGCAAGACATCTCCCTCTCTGTGGTAGGATATTATGGCCTTAATGATGATGACCCAGCCCCCCTCTTGTTCCTCTACGAGCAACTAATAATGTCCTCCACTCCTATTATACTAGGTGGCGATTTTAATATCTTATTAGATCCCAAAAAAGATAGACACCCTCCTGGTAGAGCCTTAAATCTCCCTAGAATGCGAGAGTGTCTGAATAAAGTTAAAGACGATCTTGGTCTAATTAATGTTTGGCAGCTAGAACAAATTCACTTATAGGAATCGTAAATATGGTCATGCCTCAAGAAAAGATTTATTTTTGATTGATAAACTGCTAAGTAACTGTGTTAAAAAATTTCTGCATATGCCTGCTCATCTCTCAGACCACTCATTGGTTCTACTAGGTGTAGATTTTAAGCAAGCGCAGGGGGATAGAAGATAGATAATTGATTGTACCCTCCTGCTGGATCAACAAGTTATCAACAGACTAAGAGCAACAACAGTAAACTATTTCTTAGATAATAGTGGGGGAGAAGTCACCAATACAATCATGTGGGATGCCTATAAGGCTATTCTTAGAGGAGCACTAATAGGTATAGCTACAGGCAAAAATAAAGAGAAAAGAATTAAAAGAACACAGTTGGAGGCTGAAATACTTCCAAAACAAGAGAACTTAGAAGTCGGAGTTTCCGAGGAAGAGCAAAACAACTTGGAGGAGGAAATATTAAAAATTAAACTGGGGTTAGCCTTACATTTGGAGGAAAGGGTAAGGATGAGATGGAAAGATAGTTCCCCTGCAAATTATGAATTTGGTGAAAATAGTCAAAAACTTTTAGCTTGGAAGCTCAAAACTGAGTGAAATAGAAATAACATTTCAGAAAAAGTTGAAGATAGAGCGGGCATTGAAGAAGCCTTCACGCCTGAACCTATAGCTATAGACTCTTTCTTAAAAAATCTACAACTCCCTAAGATTGATCTTGACACCTGTGATGTATTAAACTCAGCTTTTACCTTGAAGGAGGTCCTAGAGGTACTCAATAGCTTGAAAAGAGGAAAGGCTGCTGGCCCTGATGCACTTCCAAATGAGCTTTACTTAGCCCTAAAGGAACTTCTGGCCCCTAAACTAGTAGACCTTTTTAACACTATTTTTCTATACGGCTCCCTGATTCCCAAATCCTGGAATGAAGCAGTTATTAGCCTGATTCTAAAACCAGGTAAAGACCCACTACACTGTGAGTCATATAGGCCCATATCGCTTCTCAATACAAACTATAACATTTTCACACAGTTGTTAGTAAAAAGACTGTTAAACTGATTCATGAAGATCAGAAGGGCTTTATAAGGGGGAGAAACTTACATGACCTTACCCACCAACTGACTGGAGCCATAGATATCACAGCTCACGAAAAGGCCTCACTAGCGGACTTAACTTTCAACAAGGCCAAAGCTTTCGACCACGTAAACTGAGTAAAAGTCATTCAAGATAAAAACTTAGGCCATAATTTGTCCAGGATTATCGTGAATATATACTCAACTCCTACAGCCAAAATATTTATTAATGGCTGGGTATCAAAAGGGTTCCTAATTAAAAGAGGAAAAAGGCAGGGGTGCCCGCTCTATCCCCACCTCTTTAATTTATACATAGAGCCTCTAGCCATCATGATCTGATCCTCTAGAGAAATCTCCCGTTTTAGATTTAATGGCTGGAATCTAAAAGTGGCATTGTATGCCGATGATTTATTGATCTATACAGGCAATCTAAATAAGTCTTCTAGTTGCATAATACAGCTATTAACAGAGTTAGGGAAAATCTCGGGATATTAAATCAATCATCCAAAAACCGAGGTTATGCACTGGAATATGCATAGGCCATTGATAGAATCTAGAAACAGAATCAAATATCTCGGGAACCATGTTCTAAAAAATATTGATGAAATTGCTCAAGTCAATTTAGAGTTAAAGATCAAAGAGATAATAAAACTATTAAAATCATGGAACTGTTTATCTCTCTCTTTTTTGGGGAGATCTAATGTGATAAAAATGAGCCTCCTTCCAAAGTTTACTTTTGTCTTTAATGCAATTCCCTTGGAATGTACATTTTCATGCATAAAAAAGACTCAGGGTGAAATTAACACCTTCATTTGGGCTTCTAAAGGTGTTAGGGTAGCTTGGAGTAAGCTTCGACAGAAGAAAAACTGTGGAGGAATAGCTAGCCCAGATCTTATGATGTACTACAAAGCTTTTCACTTCAAAAACGTAAGACACCTTTTTCGAAGTCATGGGACCTACCCTGCCTACTGGAAGGCAATTATCAACCACGACTATTGCCTCTACAAATTTGGCTATCAAAAGTAATTTTAAAAAAATAAGGCTGAAGGTACCAATAGCAGCGTTTAAACTATGGTCAGAGATAAGGAAGATATGGCACTTCCTATAATATAGCCCCCAAGCACCAATCTGGAACTCTCATGGATCTCCTGAGTGCACGAAAGACGTATTAGAAGCTCCATTGAAAAAAAGCAGGGATCGACAAGTGGGGAGATCTTCTGGAAAATGAGACGTTAATACCATGGGACATTTTAGCAAATAGAACCAACAACACAATCTCTAGGTTCAAATACTACCAGTTAGTTAGCTGATAAAGATCCCAAGAAACAACATCAGACCACATTGGGAACTTAGAGCAAGAAAAACATAAAGAGCCAATGCGTAAAGAAGTATTAAAGTGGTACTGGTCTCTCGTGGAGAAGAATGAAGAAGATTTCAAAACCCAAGATCTCATATGGATAAAGTTTTTTCCGGCTCAAGATTTAAAGCATCTCTGGGAAGTATCCTGCACTTTTTTATGGCACGTTATAATTTCTGCACCCCTTAGGAAAAATCATTTTTTCACTTTAAACAGATCCTACTGGACGCCTGAAAAACTTTCAAAAATAAATATTCAGGAGATGAAAAAATCCCATAAATGTGGTGAGAGGAAGGAAAACGACATTCACATGTTTTACACATGTCCACACCTTGATGCATTTTGGAATAATGTTCGTAAGATAATCAATAAGACTATAAATGTCAGCATTAAGGTAAGCGCCTTTGTTATTTTTCTGGGTATTATGGCTGGTGATGATCCTAACACTATTTTAACTAAAAATCAGAAATACCTCTTATTCACATTTATGTTGCTTGCCAGACGTGAGGTGTGCATAAACTGGATCCTTCCATCTCCTCCCACAGTGGCCAACTGGGTTCGGGCAGTAGATAAGTTTAGGAATCTGGACAGGTCTAGAGGCGACAGTAGGCGTACCAATCACTGGAAACTTTGGGACAATAGTATTAGGTAGGGTAGGAAGGGACGTCCTATGTTTTAAACAATGCGATCAATAAACTCTTGAGTCCCTATGTGCCGGCATAATGTCACATGAACTCAAAGATGGTGTTGGTTCATTATGACATGGTTTCTACCTCTTCTCCACGGGGACCCTAGTTTAAGAGGTGACCTTGTTGCTATAACCATTAAAATCGCATAAATGAGGACAATATATATATATATATATATATATATATATATATATATATATATATATGCTACAATATCTTCGACAGTGTCCTTTTTCTTTTTGTTTGGAACCTCAACATTCTCTTGATTTTTTTACTCTTTCCAACTTCACTACAGAGTTTCTCATATGTTTGTTTTCAAAATTACTACACGCTTTTCATATACAGGATATTCACCTAAGTACGGAGCATACAGTCTTCTCAAACGATTATATTCTCTTACAAAATTTGCATCAGCACTAATTTTTCTCTCATCAAAATCAATCAAATACCATCTAGATAAAGTTCTGACTCGGGACAATGCAACATATGCCATACCCTCTTTAAACACAATACTTCTAATGTTTACCAAAGCACTGTCTAGACTTAAACCTTGAGATTTATGAATCGGCACTGCATATGACAAAGAAAGAAGACATTTTTTTCCGTGAACATACAAGTCTTTAACAAGCAAAAAACAAACAGCACAACATCCAATCTGTTATACTTCTTCAATCTGATCAGATGTAATCTTCAAAAATTCAATTCAATCTCTGTTTTGATAATTATCAAAGTCAATAACTTTTCCCATTGCTCCATTTACTAAACTTTTTTCCACTTCCTAATTACCCCGTAAAATTACCCGACAGTTTTCACATAAATATAAATTCTCTTCTAAACCAGCAGTTTTAAATATAGATTTTTCCAAAGAATCCAATTTTGTTTTTAAGTTTTTCTGTCAAAATTATAGTAATTCATTTGTGTTCTATTATATCAATGGCTTCCATTTATATTATTTGTTGTTTTTGCAGCTTTAAAAGTTCTTCATTGATTGTAGAACACTCTTGCAGTGTTGGCATTAGGCAGATTATAGATATTACTTGCAGAGCAAAATTTTTATTTGGAAACAAGTTTGTGAGAAGCCAACTTTTCAAAGGTTCGTTCCCATGTTTTCCCCCAAATAACACATCATAATCTGTTTTTAAAATTTGTTGCATTCATAAATGCACAAAGGCAAGCATTACGTTTGAGACCATGCTCACCTTATCAATTGTCAGAAGTTTAATTTTCTTTAGTACTCTTGAAACTTCATAACAATCTTCTCCAGACATCTTGTGATATTCCAACTTGTTTTTATGTTCAACAGGTAGCAATAGTAAATGATGAAATGTAATCCATTTAATGTTGTGTGCTGCTAACCCAGTTGGAGCGGTTACAAAAAAAAAGATAAATGTGATTCAGCTGTTTTCTGTAAATAGCTAGCCAAATTTTAATGAAAAAACTTTTTCCTGTACCAGCTTGACAACTGATATACATTCAAAAAGGTT
>NW_028253042.1:0-122628 GCF_964263255.1 Lissotriton vulgaris
ATTAAATACCATTTGGAGGGCATTTAATGTTCGAGCAAAAACGGCTGATTTTCGACAAAAGAGATAACCACCCCCCCATTACGTCATGCTTCAGAAATGTGGAAAATGGTCCGTTTTCAAATGTTTTATTTTTGAACGTCAGTTCACATTTGTAGGTGGATCATCAGTGTTAGAGCTAAAATTAGCATGTTTAAAGTGATTTTCATGCTTCCAGGGGGCCAAAACACAAGATTTATGGAATGGTTAAAAGTGCATGAAAATGGCCAATTTACTCACTCTGAGTTCTCAAAAAGGGTTTCTTCACCCCGGGAAGTTAATTAAATACCATTTGGAGGCATTTAATGTTCGAGCAAAAACGGCTGATTTTCGACAAAAGAGATAACACCCCCCCATTACATCATGCTTCAGAAATGTGGAAAATGGTCCGTTTTCAAATGTTTTATTTTTGAACGTCAGTTCACATTTGTAGGTGGATCATCAGTGTTAGAGCTAAAATTAGCATGTTTAAAGTGATTTTCATGCTTCCAGGGGCTCGGGAAGTTATTAAATACCATTTGGAGGCATTTAATGTTCGAGCAAAAACGGCTGATTTTCGACAAAAGAGATAACACCCCCCCATTACGTCATGCTTCAGAAATGTGGAAAATGGTCCGTTTTCAAATGTTTTATTTTTGAACGTCAGTTCACATTTGTAGGTGGATCATCAGTGTTAGAGCTAAAATTAGCATGTTTAAAGTGATTTTCATGCTTCCAGGGGCCCAAAACACAAGATTTATGGAATGGTTAAAAGTGCATGAAAAATGGCCAATTTACTCACTCTGAGTTCTCAAAAAGGGTTTCTTCACCCGGGAAGTTAATTAAATACCATTTGGAGGCATTTAATGTTCGAGCAAAAACGGCTGATTTTCGACAAAAGAGATAACACCCCCCCATTACGTCATGCTTCAGAAATGTGGAAAATGGTCCGTTTTCAAATGTTTTATTTTTGAACGTCAGTTCACATTTGTAGGTGGATCATCAGTGTTAGAGCTAAAATGAGCATGTTTAAAGTGATTTTCATGCTTCCAGGGGCTCGGGAAGTTAATTAAATACCATTTGGAGGCATTTAATGTTCGAGCAAAAACGGCTGATTTTCGACAAAAGAGATAACACCCCCCCATTACGTCATGCTTCAGAAATGTGGAAAATGGTCCGTTTTCAAATGTTTTTTTTTTGAACGTCAGTTCACATTTGTAGGTGGATCATCAGTGTTAGAGCTAAAATTAGCATGTTTAAAGTGATTTTCATGCTTCCAGGGGCCCAAAACACAAGAATTATGGAATGGTTAAAAGTGCATGAAAATGGCCAATTTTCTCACTCTGAGTTCTCAAAAAGGGTTTTCTTCACCCGGGAAGTTAATTAAATACCATTTGGAGGCATTTAATTGTTCGAGCAAAAACGGCTGATTTTCGACAAAAGAGATAACACCCCCCCATTACGTCATGCTTCAAAAATGTGGAAAATGGTCCGTTTTCAAATGTTTTATTTTTGAACGTCAGTTCACATTTGTAGGTGGATCATCAGTGTTAGAGCTAAAATTAGCATGTTTAAAGTGATTTTCATGCTTCCAGGGGCTCGGGAAGTTAATTAAATACCATTTGGAGGCATTTAATGTTCGAGCAAAAACGGCTGATTTTCGACAAAAGAGATAACACCCCCCCATTACGTCATGCTTCAGAAATGTGGAAAATGGTCCGTTTTCAAATGTTTTATTTTTGAACGTCAGTTCACATTTGTAGGTGGATCATCAGTGTTAGAGCTAAAATTAGCATGTTTAAAGTGATTTTCATGCTTCCAGGGGCCCAAAACACAAGATTTATGGAATGGTTAAAAGTGCATGAAAATGGCCAATTTACTCACTCTGAGTTCTCAAAAAGGGTTTCTTCACCCCGGGAAGTTAATTAAATACCATTTGGAGGCATTTAATGTTCGAGCAAAAACGGCTGATTTTCGACAAAAGAGATAACACCCCCCCATTACGTCATGCTTCAGAAATGTGGAAAATGGTCCGTTTTCAAATGTTTTATTTTTGAACGTCAGTTCACATTTGTAGGTGGATCATCAGTGTTAGAGCTAAAATTAGCATGTTTAAAGTGATTTTCATGCTTCCAGGGGCTCGGGAAGTTAATTAAATACCATTTGGAGGCATTTAATGTTCGAGCAAAAACGGCTGATTTTCGACAAAAGAGATAACACCCCCCCATTACGTCATGCTTCAGAAATGTGAAAAATGGTCCGTTTTCAAATGTTTTATTTTTGAACGTCAGTTCACATTTGTAGGTGGATCATCAGTGTTAGAGCTAAAATTAGCATGTTTAAAGTGATTTTCATGCTTCCAGAGGCTCGGGAAGTTAATTAAATACCATTTGGAGGCATTTAATGTTCGAGCAAAAACGGCTGATTTTCGACAAAAGAGATAACACCCCCCCATTACGTCATGCTTCAGAAATGTGGAAAATGGTCCGTTTTCAAATGTTTTATTTTTGAACGTCAGTTCACATTTGTAGGTGGATCATCAGTGTTAGAGCTAAAATTAGCATGTTTAAAGTGATTTTCATGCTTCCAGGGGCTCGGGAAGTTAATTAAATACCATTTGGAGGCATTTAATGTTCGAGCAAAAACGGCTGATTTTCGACAAAAGAGATAACACCCCCCCATTACGTCATGCTTCAGAAATGTGGAAAATGGTCCGTTTTCAAATGTTTTATTTTTGAACGTCAGTTCACATTTGTAGGTGGATCATCAGTGTTAGAGCTAAAATTAGCATGTTTAAAGTGATTTTCATGCTTCCAGGGGCTCGGGAAGTTAATTAAATACCATTTGGAGGCATTTAATGTTCGAGCAAAAACGGCTGATTTTCGACAAAAGAGATAACACCCCCCCATTACGTCATGCTTCAGAAATGTGGAAAATGGTCCGTTTTCAAATGTTTTATTTTTGAACGTCAGTTCACATTTGTAGGTGGATCATCAGTGTTAGAGCTAAAATTAGCATGTTTAAAGTGATTTTCATGCTTCCAGGGGCTCGGGAAGTTAATTAAATACCATTTGGAGGCATTTAATGTTCGAGCAAAAACGGCTGATTTTCGACAAAAGAGATAACACCCCCCCATTACGTCATGCTTCAGAAATGTGAAAAATGGTCCGTTTTCAAATGTTTTATTTTTGAACGTCAGTTCACATTTGTAGGTGGATCATCAGTGTTAGAGCTAAAATTAGCATGTTTAAAGTGATTTTCATGCTTCCAGGGGCCCAAAACACAAGATTTATGGAATGGTTAAAAGTGCATGAAAATGGCCAATTTACTCACTCTGAGTTCTCAAAAAGGGTTTCTTCACCCCGGGAAGTTAATTAAATACCATTTGGAGGCATTTAATGTTCGAGCAAAAACGGCTGATTTTCGACAAAAGAGATAACACCCCCCCATTACGTCATGCTTCAGAAATGTGGAAAATGGTCCGTTTTCAAATGTTTTATTTTTGAACGTCAGTTCACATTTGTAGGTGGATCATCAGTGTTAGAGCTAAAATTAGCATGTTTAAAGTGATTTTCATGCTTCCAGAGGCTCGGGAAGTTAATTAAATACCATTTGGAGGCATTTAATGTTCGAGCAAAAACGGCTGATTTTCGACAAAAGAGATAACACCCCCCCATTACGTCATGCTTCAGAAATGTGGAAAATGGTCCGTTTTCAAATGTTTTATTTTTGAACGTCAGTTCACATTTGTAGGTGGATCATCAGTGTTAGAGCTAAAATTAGCATGTTTAAAGTGATTTTCATGCTTCCAGGGGCTCGGGAAGTTAATTAAATACCATTTGGAGGCATTTAATGTTCGAGCAAAAACGGCTGATTTTCGACAAAAGAGATAACACCCCCCCATTACGTCATGCTTCAGAAATGTGGAAAATGGTCCGTTTTCAAATGTTTTATTTTTGAACGTCAGTTCACATTTGTAGGTGGATCATCAGTGTTAGAGCTAAAATTAGCATGTTTAAAGTGATTTTCATGCTTCCAGGGGCTCGGGAAGTTAATTAAATACCATTTGGAGGCATTTAATGTTCGAGCAAAAACGGCTGATTTTCGACAAAAGAGATAACACCCCTCCATTACGTCATGCTTCAGAAATGTGGAAAATGGTCCGTTTTCAAATGTTTTATTTTTGAACGTCAGTTCACATTTGTAGGTGGATCATCAGTGTTAGAGCTAAAATTAGCATGTTTAAAGTGATTTTCATGCTTCCAGGGGCTCGGGAAGTTAATTAAATACCATTTGGAGGCATTTAATGTTCGAGCAAAAACGGCTGATTTTCGACAAAAGAGATAACACCCCCCCATTACGTCATGCTTCAGAAATGTGAAAAATGGTCCGTTTTCAAATGTTTTATTTTTGAACGTCAGTTCACATTTGTAGGTGGATCATCAGTGTTAGAGCTAAAATTAGCATGTTTAAAGTGATTTTCATGCTTCCAGGGGCCCAAAACACAAGATTTATGGAATGGTTAAAAGTGCATGAAAATGGCCAATTTACTCACTCTGAGTTCTCAAAAAGGGTTTCTTCACCCCGGGAAGTTAATTAAATACCATTTGGAGGCATTTAATGTTCGAGCAAAAACGGCTGATTTTCGACAAAAGAGATAACACCCCCCCATTACGTCATGCTTCAGAAATGTGGAAAATGGTCCGTTTTCAAATGTTTTATTTTTGAACGTCAGTTCACATTTGTAGGTGGATCATCAGTGTTAGAGCTAAAATTAGCATGTTTAAAGTGATTTTCATGCTTCCAGGGGCTCGGGAAGTTAATTAAATACCATTTGGAGGCATTTAATGTTCGAGCAAAAACGGCTGATTTTCGACAAAAGAGATAACACCCCCCCATTACGTCATGCTTCAGAAATGTGGAAAATGGTCCGTTTTCAAATGTTTTATTTTTGAACGTCAGTTCACATTTGTAGGTGGATCATCAGTGTTAGAGCTAAAATTAGCATGTTTAAAGTGATTTTCATGCTTCCAGGGGCTCGGGAAGTTAATTAAATACCATTTGGAGGCATTTAATGTTCGAGCAAAAACGGCTGATTTTCGACAAAAGAGATAACACCCCCCCATTACGTCATGCTTCAGAAATGTGGAAAATGGTCCGTTTTCAAATGTTTTATTTTTGAACGTCAGTTCACATTTGTAGGTGGATCATCAGTGTTAGAGCTAAAATTAGCATGTTTAAAGTGATTTTCATGCTTCCAGAGGCTCGGGAAGTTAATTAAATACCATTTGGAGGCATTTAATGTTCGAGCAAAAACGGCTGATTTTCGACAAAAGAGATAACACCCCCCCATTACGTCATGCTTCAGAAATGTGGAAAATGGTCCGTTTTCAAATGTTTTATTTTTGAACGTCAGTTCACATTTGTAGGTGGATCATCAGTGTTAGAGCTAAAATTAGCATGTTTAAAGTGATTTTCATGCTTCCAGGGGCTCGGGAAGTTAATTAAATACCATTTGGAGGCATTTAATGTTCGAGCAAAAACGGCTGATTTTCGACAAAAGAGATAACACCCCCCCATTACGTCATGCTTCAGAAATGTGGAAAATGGTCCGTTTTCAAATGTTTTATTTTTGAACGTCAGTTCACATTTGTAGGTGGATCATCAGTGTTAGAGCTAAAATTAGCATGTTTAAAGTGATTTTCATGCTTCCAGGGGCTCGGGAAGTTAATTAAATACCATTTGGAGGCATTTAATGTTCGAGCAAAAACGGCTGATTTTCGACAAAAGAGATAACACCCCCCCATTACGTCATGCTTCAGAAATGTGGAAAATGGTCCGTTTTCAAATGTTTTATTTTTGAACGTCAGTTCACATTTGTAGGTGGATCATCAGTGTTAGAGCTAAAATTAGCATGTTTAAAGTGATTTTCATGCTTCCAGGGGCTCGGGAAGTTAATTAAATACCATTTGGAGGCATTTAATGTTCGAGCAAAAACGGCTGATTTTCGACAAAAGAGATAACACCCCCCCATTACGTCATGCTTCAGAAATGTGAAAAATGGTCCGTTTTCAAATGTTTTATTTTTGAACGTCAGTTCACATTTGTAGGTGGATCATCAGTGTTAGAGCTAAAATTAGCATGTTTAAAGTGATTTTCATGCTTCCAGGGGCCCAAAACACAAGATTTATGGAATGGTTAAAAGTGCATGAAAATGGCCAATTTACTCACTCTGAGTTCTCAAAAAGGGTTTCTTCACCCCGGGAAGTTAATTAAATACCATTTGGAGGCATTTAATGTTCGAGCAAAAACGGCTGATTTTCGACAAAAGAGATAACACCCCCCATTACGTCATGCTTCAGAAATGTGGAAAATGGTCCGTTTTCAAATGTTTTATTTTTGAACGTCAGTTCACATTTGTAGGTGGATCATCAGTGTTAGAGCTAAAATTAGCATGTTTAAAGTGATTTTCATGCTTCCAGGGGCTCGGGAAGTTAATTAAATACCATTTGGAGGCATTTAATGTTCGAGCAAAAACGGCTGATTTTCGACAAAAGAGATAACACCCCCCCATTACGTCATGCTTCAGAAATGTGGAAAATGGTCCGTTTTCAAATGTTTTATTTTTGAACGTCAGTTCACATTTGTAGGTGGATCATCAGTGTTAGAGCTGAAATTAGCATGTTTAAAGTGATTTTCATGCTTCCAGGGGCTCGGGAAGTTAATTAAATACCATTTGGAGGCATTTAATGTTCGAGCAAAAACGGCTGATTTTCGACAAAAGAGATAACACCCCCCCATTACGTCATGCTTCAGAAATGTGGAAAATGGTCCGTTTTCAAATGTTTTATTTTTGAACGTCAGTTCACATTTGTAGGTGGATCATCAGTGTTAGAGCTAAAATTAGCATGTTTAAAGTGATTTTCATGCTTCCAGGGGCTCGGGAAGTTAATTAAATACCATTTGGAGGCATTTAATGTTCGAGCAAAAACGGCTGATTTTCGACAAAAGAGATAACACCCCCCCATTACGTCATGCTTCAGAAATGTGGAAAATGGTCCGTTTTCAAATGTTTTATTTTTGAACGTCAGTTCACATTTGTAGGTGGATCATCAGTGTTAGAGCTAAAATTAGCATGTTTAAAGTGATTTTCATGCTTCCAGGGGCCCAAAACACAAGATTTATGGAATGGTTAAAAGTGCATGAAAATGGCCAATTTACTCACTCTGAGTTCTCAAAAAGGGTTTCTTCACCCCGGGAAGTTAATTAAATACCATTTGGAGGCATTTAATGTTCGAGCAAAAACGGCTGATTTTCGACAAAAGAGATAACACCCCCCATTACATCATGCTTCAGAAATGTGGAAAATGGTCCGTTTTCAAATGTTTTATTTTTGAACGTCAGTTCACATTTGTAGGTGGATCATCAGTGTTAGAGCTAAAATTAGCATGTTTAAAGTGATTTTCATGCTTCCAGGGGCTCGGGAAGTTAATTAAATACCATTTGGAGGCATTTAATGTTCGAGCAAAAACGGCTGATTTTCGACAAAAGAGATAACACCCCCCCATTACGTCATGCTTCAGAAATGTGGAAAAGGTCCGTTTTCAAATGTTTTATTTTTGAAGGTCAGTTCACATTTGTAGGTGGATCATAAGTGTTAGAGCTAAAATTAGCATGTTTAAAGTGATTTTCATGCTTCCAGGGGCTCGGGAAGTGAAATAAATACCATTTGGAGGCATTTAATGTTCGAGCAAAAACGGCTGATTTTCGACAAAAGAGATAACACCCCCCCATTACGTCATGCTTCAGAAATGTGGAAAATGGTCCGTTTTCAAATGTTTTATTTTTGAACGTCAGTTCACATTTGTAGGTGGATCATCAGTGTTAGAGCTAAAATTAGCATGTTTAAAGTGATTTTCTTGCTTCCAGGGGCTCGGGAAGTTAAGTAAATACCATTTGGAGGCATTTAATGTTCGAGCAAAAACGGCTGATTTTCGACAAAAGAGATAACACCCCCCCATTACGTCATGCTTCAGAAATGTGAAAAATGGTCCGTTTTCAAATGTTTTATTTTTGAACGTCAGTTCACATTTGTAGGTGGATCATCAGTGTTAGAGCTAAAATTAGCATGTTTAAAGTGATTTTCATGCTTCCAGGGGCCCAAAACACAAGATTTATGGAATGGTTAAAAGTGCATGAAAATGGCCAATTTACTCACTCTGAGTTCTCAAAAAGGGTTTCTTCACCCCGGGAAGTTAATTAAATACCATTTGGAGGCATTTAATGTTCGAGCAAAAACGGCTGATTTTCGACAAAAGAGATAACACCCCCCATTACGTCATGCTTCAGAAATGTGGAAAATGGTCCGTTTTCAAATGTTTTATTTTTGAACGTCAGTTCACATTTGTAGGTGGATCATCAGTGTTAGAGCTAAAATTAGCATGTTTAAAGTGATTTTCATGCTTCCAGGGGCTCGGGAAGTTAATTAAATACCATTTGGAGGCATTTAATGTTCGAGCAAAAACGGCTGATTTTCGAAAAAAGAGATAACACCCCCCCATTACGTCATGCTTCAGAAATGTGGAAAATGGTCCGTTTTCAAATGTTTTATTTTTGAACGTCAGTTCACATTTGTAGGTGGATCATCAGTGTTAGAGCTGAAATTAGCATGTTTAAAGTGATTTTCATGCTTCCAGGGGCTCGGGAAGTTAATTAAATACCATTTGGAGGCATTTAATGTTCGAGCAAAAACGGCTGATTTTCGACAAAAGAGATAACACCCCCCCATTACGTCATGCTTCAGAAATGTGGAAAATGGTCCGTTTTCAAATGTTTTATTTTTGAACGTCAGTTCACATTTGTAGGTGGATCATCAGTGTTAGAGCTAAAATTAGCATGTTTAAAGTGATTTTCATGCTTCCAGGGGCTCGGGAAGTTAATTAAATACCATTTGGAGGCATTTAATGTTCGAGCAAAAACGGCTGATTTTCGACAAAAGAGATAACACCCCCCCATTACGTCATGCTTCAGAAATGTGGAAAATGGTCCGTTTTCAAATGTTTTATTTTTGAACGTCAGTTCACATTTGTAGGTGGATCATCAGTGTTAGAGCTAAAATTAGCATGTTTAAAGTGATTTTCATGCTTCCAGGGGCCCAAAACACAAGATTTATGGAATGGTTAAAAGTGCATGAAAATGGCCAATTTACTCACTCTGAGTTCTCAAAAAGGGTTTCTTCACCCCGGGAAGTTAATTAAATACCATTTGGAGGCATTTAATGTTCGAGCAAAAACGGCTGATTTTCGACAAAAGAGATAACACCCCCCCATTACATCATGCTTCAGAAATGTGGAAAATGGTCCGTTTTCAAATGTTTTATTTTTGAACGTCAGTTCACATTTGTAGGTGGATCATCAGTGTTAGAGCTAAAATTAGCATGTTTAAAGTGATTTTCATGCTTCCAGGGGCTCGGGAAGTTAATTAAATACCATTTGGAGGCATTTAATGTTCGAGCAAAAACGGCTGATTTTCGACAAAAGAGATAACACCCCCCCATTACGTCATGCTTCAGAAATGTAAAAAAAAGGTCCGTTTTCAAATGTTTTATTTTTGAAGGTCAGTTCACATTTGTAGGTGGATCATAAGTGTTAGAGCTAAAATTAGCATGTTTAAAGTGATTTTCATGCTTCCAGGGGCTCGGGAAGTGAAATAAATACCATTTGGAGGCATTTAATGTTCGAGCAAAAACGGCTGATTTTCGACAAAAGAGATAACACCCCCCCATTACGTCATGCTTCAGAAATGTGGAAAATGGTCCGTTTTCAAATGTTTTATTTTTGAACGTCAGTTCACATTTGTAGGTGGATCATCAGTGTTAGAGCTAAAATTAGCATGTTTAAAGTGATTTTCATGCTTCCAGGGGCTCGGGAAGTTAATTAAATACCATTTGGAGGCATTTAATGTTCGAGCAAAAACGGCTGATTTTCGACAAAAGAGATAACACCCCCCCATTACGTCATGCTTCAGAAATGTGGAAAATGGTCCGTTTTCAAATGTTTTATTTTTGAACGTCAGTTCACATTTGTAGGTGGATCATCAGTGTTAGAGCTAAAATTAGCATGTTTAAAGTGATTTTCATGCTTCCAGGGGCCCAAAACACAAGATTTATGGAATGGTTAAAAGTGCATGAAAATGGCCAATTTACTCACTCTGAGTTCTCAAAAAGGGTTTCTTCACCCCGGGAAGTTAATTAAATACCATTTGGAGGCATTTAATGTTCGAGCAAAAACGGCTGATTTTTGACAAAAGAGATAACACCCCCCCATTACGTCATGCTTCAGTAATGTGGAAAATGGTCCGTTTTCAAATGTTTTATTTTTGAACGTCAGTTCACATTTGTAGGTGGATCATCAGTGTTAGAGCTAAAATTAGCATGTTTAAAGTGATTTTCTTGCTTCCAGGGGCTCGGGAAGTTAAGTAAATACCATTTGGAGGCATTTAATGTTCGAGCAAAAACGGCTGATTTTCGACAAAAGAGACAACACCCCCCCATTACGTCATGCTTCAGAAATGTGGAAAATGGTCAGTTTTCAAATGTTTTATTTTTGAACGTCAGTTCACATTTGTAGGTGGATCATCAGTGTTAGAGCTAAAATTAGCATGTTTAAAGTGATTTTCATGCTTCCAGGGGCTCGGGAAGTTAATTAAATACCATTTGGAGGCATTTAATGTTCGAGCAAAAACGGCTGATTTTCGACAAAAGAGATAACACCCCCCCATTACGTCATGCTTCAGAAATGTGGAAAATGGTCCGTTTTCAAATGTTTTATTTTTGAACGTCAGTTCACATTTGTAGGTGGATCATCAGTGTTAGAGCTAAAATTAGCATGTTTAAAGTGATTTTCATGCTTCCAGGGGCCCAAAACACAAGATTTATGGAATGGTTAAAAGTGCATGAAAATGGCCAATTTACTCACTCTGAGTTCTCAAAAAGGGTTTCTTCACCCCGGGAAGTTAATTAAATACCATTTGGAGGCATTTAATGTTCGAGCAAAAACGGCTGATTTTCGACAAAAGAGATAACACCCCCCCATTACGTCATGCTTCAGAAATGTGGAAAATGGTCTGTTTTCAAATGTTTTATTTTTGAACGTCAGTTCACATTTGTAGGTGGATCATCAGTGTTAGAGCTAAAATTAGCATGTTTAAAGTGATTTTCATGCTTCCAGGGGCTCGGGAAGTTAATTAAATACCATTTGGAGGCATTTAATGTTCGAGCAAAAACGGCTGATTTTCGACAAAAGAGATAACACCCCCCCATTACGTCATGCTTCAGAAATGTGGAAAATTGTCCGTTTTCAAATGTTTTATTTTTGAACGTCAGTTCACATTTGTAGGTGGATCATCAGTGTTAGAGCTAAAATTAGCATGTTTAAAGTGATTTTCATGCTTCCAGGGGCTCGGGAAGTTAATTAAATACCATTTGGAGGCATTTAATGTTCGAGCAAAAACGGCTGATTTTCGACAAAAGAGATAACACCCCCCCATTACGTCATGCTTCAGAAATGTGAAAAATGGTCCGTTTTCAAATGTTTTATTTTTGAACGTCAGTTCACATTTGTAGGTGGATCATCAGTGTTAGAGCTAAAATTAGCATGTTTAAAGTGATTTTCATGCTTCCAGGGGCCCAAAACACAAGATTTATGGAATGGTTAAAAGTGCATGAAAATGGCCAATTTACTCACTCTGAGTTCTCAAAAAGGGTTTCTTCACCCCGGGAAGTTAATTAAATACCATTTGGAGGCATTTAATGTTCGAGCAAAAACGGCTGATTTTCGACAAAAGAGATAACACCCCCCCATTACGTCATGCTTCAGAAATGTGGAAAATGGTCCGTTTTCAAATGTTTTATTTTTGAACGTCAGTTCACATTTGTAGGTGGATCATCAGTGTTAGAGCTAAAATTAGCATGTTTAAAGTGATTTTCATGCTTCCAGGGGCTCGGGAAGTTAATTAAATACCATTTGGAGGCATTTAATGTTCGAGCAAAAACGGCTGATTTTCGACAAAAGAGATAACACCCCCCCATTACGTCATGCTTCAGAAATGTGGAAAATGGTCCGTTTTCAAATGTTTTATTTTTGAACGTCAGTTCACATTTGTAGGTGGATCATCAGTGTTAGAGCTAAAATTAGCATGTTTAAAGTGATTTTCATGCTTCCAGGGGCTCGGGAAGTTAATTAAATACCATTTGGAGGCATTTAATGTTCGAGCAAAAACGGCTGATTTTCGACAAAAGAGATAACACCCCCCCATTACGTCATGCTTCAGAAATGTGGAAAATGGTCCGTTTTCAAATGTTTTATTTTTGAACGTCAGTTCACATTTGTAGGTGGATCATCAGTGTTAGAGCTAAAATTAGCATGTTTAAAGTGATTTTCATGCTTCCAGGGGCTCGGGAAGTTAATTAAATACCATTTGGAGGCATTTAATGTTCGAGCAAAAACGGCTGATTTTCGACAAAAGAGATAACACCCCCCCATTACGTCATGCTTCAGAAATGTGGAAAATGGTCCGTTTTCAAATGTTTTATTTTTGAACGTCAGTTCACATTTGTAGGTGGATCATCAGTGTTAGAGCTAAAATTAGCATGTTTAAAGTGATTTTCATGCTTCCAGGGGCTCGGGAAGTTAATTAAATACCATTTGGAGGCATTTAATGTTCGAGCAAAAACGGCTGATTTTCGACAAAAGAGATAACACCCCCCCATTACGTCATGCTTCAGAAATGTGGAAAATGGTCCGTTTTCAAATGTTTTATTTTTGAACGTCAGTTCACATTTGTAGGTGGATCATCAGTGTTAGAGCTAAAATTAGCATGTTTAAAGTGATTTTCATGCTTCCAGGGGCTCGGGAAGTTAATTAAATACCATTTGGAGGCATTTAATGTTCGAGCAAAAACGGCTGATTTTCGACAAAAGAGATAACACCCCCCCATTACGTCATGCTTCAGAAATGTGAAAAATGGTCCGTTTTCAAATGTTTTATTTTTGAACGTCAGTTCACATTTGTAGGTGGATCATCAGTGTTAGAGCTAAAATTAGCATGTTTAAAGTGATTTTCATGCTTCCAGGGGCCCAAAACACAAGATTTATGGAATGGTTAAAAGTGCATGAAAATGGCCAATTTACTCACTCTGAGTTCTCAAAAAGGGTTTCTTCACCCCGGGAAGTTAATTAAATACCATTTGGAGGCATTTAATGTTCGAGCAAAAACGGCTGATTTTCGACAAAAGAGATAACACCCCCCCATTACGTCATGCTTCAGAAATGTGGAAAATGGTCCGTTTTCAAATGTTTTATTTTTGAACGTCAGTTCACATTTGTAGGTGGATCATCAGTGTTAGAGCTAAAAATAGCATGTTTAAAGTGATTTTCATGCTTCCACGGGCTCTGGAAGTTAATTAAATACCATTTGGAGGCATTTAAGGTTCGAGCAAAAACGGCTGATTTTCGACAAAAGAGATAACACCCCCCCCCCATTACGTCATGCTTCAGAAATGTGGAAAATGGTCCGTTTTCAAATGTTTTATTTTTGAACGTCAGTTCACATTTGTAGGTGGATCATCAGTGTTAGAGCTAAAATTAGCATGTTTAAAGTGATTTTCATGCTTCCAGGGGCCCAAAACACAAGATTTATGGAATGGTTAAAAGTGCATGAAAATGGCCAATTTACTCACTCTGAGTTCTCAAAAAGGGTTTCTTCACCCCGGGAAGTTAATTAAATACCATTTGGAGGCATTTAATGTTCGAGCAAAAACGGCTGATTTTCGACAAAAGAGATAACACCCCCCCATTACGTCATGCTTCAGAAATGTGGAAAATGGTCCGTTTTCAAATGTTTTATTTTTGAACGTCAGTTCACATTTGTAGGTGGATCATCAGTGTTAGAGCTAAAATTAGCATGTTTAAAGTGATTTTCATGCTTCCAGGGGCTCGGGAAGTTAATTAAATACCATTTGGAGGCATTTAATGTTCGAGCAAAAACGGCTGATTTTCGACAAAAGAGATAACACCCCCCCATTACGTCATGCTTCAGAAATGTGAAAAATGGTCCGTTTTCAAATGTTTTATTTTTGAACGTCAGTTCACATTTGTAGGTGGATCATCAGTGTTAGAGCTAAAATTAGCATGTTTAAAGTGATTTTCATGCTTCCAGGGGCCCAAAACACAAGATTTATGGAATGGTTAAAAGTGCATGAAAATGGCCAATTTACTCACTCTGAGTTCTCAAAAAGGGTTTCTTCACCCCGGGAAGTTAATTAAATACCATTTGGAGGCATTTAATGTTCGAGCAAAAACGGCTGATTTTCGACAAAAGAGATAACACCCCCCCATTACGTCATGCTTCAGAAATGTGGAAAATGGTCCGTTTTCAAATGTTTTATTTTTGAACGTCAGTTCACATTTGTAGGTGGATCATCAGTGTTAGAGCTAAAATTAGCATGTTTAAAGTGATTTTCATGCTTCCACGGGCTCGGGAAGTTAATTAAATACCATTTGGAGGCATTTAATGTTCGAGCAAAAACGGCTGATTTTCGACAAAAGAGATAACACCCCCCCCCATTACGTCATGCTTCAGAAATGTGGAAAATGGTCCGTTTTCAAATGTTTTATTTTTGAACGTCAGTTCACATTTGTAGGTGGATCATCAGTGTTAGAGCTAAAATTAGCATGTTTAAAGTGATTTTCATGCTTCCAGGGGCCCAAAACACAAGATTTATGGAATGGTTAAAAGTGCATGAAAATGGCCAATTTACTCACTCTGAGTTCTCAAAAAGGGTTTCTTCACCCCGGGAAGTTAATTAAATACCATTTGGAGGCATTTAATGTTCGAGCAAAAACGGCTGATTTTCGACAAAAGAGATAACACCCCCCCATTACGTCATGCTTCAAAAATGTGGAAAATGGTCCGTTTTCAAATGTTTTATTTTTGAACGTCAGTTCACATTTGTAGGTGGATCATCAGTGTTAGAGCTAAAATTAGCATGTTTAAAGTGATTTTCATGCTTCCAGGGGCTCGGGAAGTTAATTAAATACCATTTGGAGGCATTTAATGTTCGAGCAAAAACGGCTGATTTTCGACAAAAGAGATAACACCCCCCCATTACGTCATGCTTCAGAAATGTGGAAAATGGTCCGTTTTCAAATGTTTTATTTTTGAACGTCAGTTCACATTTGTAGGTGGATCATCAGTGTTAGAGCTAAAATTAGCATGTTTAAAGTGATTTTCATGCTTCCAGGGGCTCGGGAAGTTAATTAAATACCATTTGGAGGCATTTAATGTTCGAGCAAAAACGGCTGATTTTCGACAAAAGAGATAACACCCCCCCATTACGTCATGCTTCAGAAATGTGGAAAATGGTCCGTTTTCAAATGTTTTATTTTTGAACGTCAGTTCACATTTGTAGGTGGATCATCAGTGTTAGAGCTAAAATTAGCATGTTTAAAGTGATTTTCATGCTTCCATGGGCTCGGGAAGTTAATTAAATACCATTTGGAGGCATTTAATGTTCGAGCAAAAACGGCTGATTTTCGACAAAAGAGATAACACCCCCCCATTACGTCATGCTTCAGAAATGTGGAAAATGGTCCGTTTTCAAATGTTTTATTTTTGAACGTCAGTTCACATTTGTAGGTGGATCATCAGTGTTAGAGCTAAAATTAGCATGTTTAAAGTGATTTTCATGCTTCCAGGGGCTCGGGAAGTTAATTAAATACCATTTGGAGGCATTTAATGTTCGAGCAAAAACGGCTGATTTTCGACAAAAGAGATAACACCCCCCCATTACGTCATGCTTCAGAAATGTGAAAAATGGTCCGTTTTCAAATGTTTTATTTTTGAACGTCAGTTCACATTTGTAGGTGGATCATCAGTGTTAGAGCTAAAATTAGCATGTTTAAAGTGATTTTCATGCTTCCAGGGGCCCAAAACACAAGATTTATGGAATGGTTAAAAGTGCATGAAAATGGCCAATTTACTCACTCTGAGTTCTCAAAAAGGGTTTCTTCACCCCGGGAAGTTAATTAAATACCATTTGGAGGCATTTAATGTTCGAGCAAAAACGGCTGATTTTCGACAAAAGAGATAACACCCCCCCATTACGTCATGCTTCAGAAATGTGGAAAATGGTCCGTTTTCAAATGTTTTATTTTTGAACGTCAGTTCACATTTGTAGGTGGATCATCAGTGTTAGAGCTAAAATTAGCATGTTTAAAGTGATTTTCATGCTTCCAGGGGCTCGGGAAGTTAATTAAATACCATTTGGAGGCATTTAATGTTCGAGCAAAAACGGCTGATTTTCGACAAAAGAGATAACACCCCCCCATTACGTCATGCTTCAGAAATGTGGAAAATGGTCCGTTTTCAAATGTTTTATTTTTGAACGTCAGTTCACATTTGTAGGTGGATCATCAGTGTTAGAGCTAAAATTAGCATGTTTAAAGTGATTTTCATGCTTCCAGGGGCCCAAAACACAAGATTTATGGAATGGTTAAAAGTGCATGAAAATGGCCAATTTACTCACTCTGAGTTCTCAAAAAGGGTTTCTTCACCCCGGGAAGTTAATTAAATACCATTTGGAGGCATTTAATGTTCGAGCAAAAACGGCTGATTTTCGACAAAAGAGATAACACCCCCCCATTACGTCATGCTTCAGAAATGTGGAAAATGGTCCGTTTTCAAATGTTTTATTTTTGAACGTCAGTTCACATTTGTAGGTGGATCATCAGTGTTAGAGCTAAAATTAGCATGTTTAAAGTGATTTTCATGCTTCCAGGGGCTCGGGAGGTTAATTAAATACCATTTGGAGGCATTTAATGTTCGAGCAAAAACGGCTGATTTTCGACAAAAGAGATAACACCCCCCCCCACTACGTCATGCTTCAGAAATGTGGAAAATGGTCCGTTTTCAAATGTTTTATTTTTGAACGTCAGTTCACATTTGTAGGTGGATCATCAGTGTTAGAGCTAAAATTAGCATGTTTAAAGTGATTTTCATGCTTCCAGGGGCCCAAAACACAAGATTTATGGAATGGTTAAAAGTGCATGAAAATGGCCAATTTACTCACTCTGAGTTCTCAAAAAGGGTTTCTTCACCCCGGGAAGTTAATTAAATACCATTTGGAGGCATTTAATGTTCGAGCAAAAACGACTGATTTTCGACAAAAGAGATAACACCCCCCCATTACGTCATGCTTCAGAAATGTGGAAAATGGTCCGTTTTCAAATGTTTTATTTTTGAACGTCAGTTCACATTTGTAGGTGGATCATCAGTGTTAGAGCTAAAATTAGCATGTTTAAAGTGATTTTCATGCTTCCAGGGGCTCGGGAAGTTAATTAAATACCATTTGGAGGCATTTAATGTTCGAGCAAAAACGGCTGATTTTCGACAAAAGAGATAACACCCCCCCATTACGTCATGCTTCAGAAATGTGGAAAATGGTCCGTTTTCAAATGTTTTATTTTTGAACGTCAGTTCACATTTGTAGGTGGATCATCAGTGTTAGAGCTAAAATTAGCATGTTTAAAGTGATTTTCATGCTTCCAGGGGCTCGGGAAGTTAATTAAATACCATTTGGAGGCATTTAATGTTCGAGCAAAAACGGCTGATTTTCGACAAAAGAGATAACACCCCCCCATTACGTCATGCTTCAGAAATGTGGAAAATGGTCCGTTTTCAAATGTTTTATTTTTGAACGTCAGTTCACATTTGTAGGTGGATCATCAGTGTTAGAGCTAAAATTAGCATGTTTAAAGTGATTTTCATGCTTCCAGGGGCTCGGGAAGTTAATTAAATACCATTTGGAGGCATTTAATGTTCGAGCAAAAACGGCTGATTTTCGACAAAAGAGATAACACCCCCCCATTACGTCATGCTTCAGAAATGTGGAAAATGGTCCGTTTTCAAATGTTTTATTTTTGAACGTCAGTTCACATTTGTAGGTGGATCATCAGTGTTAGAGCTAAAATTAGCATGTTTAAAGTGATTTTCATGCTTCCAGGGGCCCAAAACACAAGATTTATGGAATGGTTAAAAGTGCATGAAAATGGCCAATTTACTCACTCTGAGTTCTCAAAAAGGGTTTCTTCACCCCGGGAAGTTAATTAAATACCATTTGGAGGCATTTAATGTTCGAGCAAAAACGGCTGATTTTCGACAAAAGAGATAACACCCCCCCATTACGTCATGCTTCAGAAATGTGGAAAATGGTCCGTTTTCAAATGTTTTATTTTTGAACGTCAGTTCACATTTGTAGGTGGATCATCAGTGTTAGAGCTAAAATTAGCATGTTTAAAGTGATTTTCATGCTTCCAGGGGCTCGGGAAGTTAATTAAACACCATTTGGAGGCATTTAATGTTCGAGCAAAAACGGCTGATTTTCGACAAAAGAGATAACACCCCCCCATTACGTCATGCTTCAGAAATGTGGAAAATGGTCCGTTTTCAAATGTTTTATTTTTGAACGTCAGTTCACATTTGTAGGTGGATCATCAGTGTTAGAGCTAAAATTAGCATGTTTAAAGTGATTTTCATGCTTCCAGGGGCTCGGGAAGTTAATTAAATACCATTTGGAGGCATTTAATGTTCGAGCAAAAACGGCTGATTTTCGACAAAAGAGATAACACCCCCCCATTACGTCATGCTTCAGAAATGTGGAAAATGGTCCGTTTTCAAATGTTTTATTTTTGAACGTCAGTTCACATTTGTAGGTGGATCATCAGTGTTAGAGCTAAAATTAGCATGTTTAAAGTGATTTTCATGCTTCCAGGGGCTCGGGAAGTTAATTAAATACCATTTGGAGGCATTTAATGTTCGAGCAAAAACGGCTGATTTTCGACAAAAGAGATAACACCCCCCCATTACGTCATGCTTCAGAAATGTGGAAAATGGTCCGTTTTCAAATGTTTTATTTTTGAACGTCAGTTCACATTTGTAGGTGGATCATCAGTGTTAGAGCTAAAATTAGCATGTTTAAAGTGATTTTCATGCTTCCAGGGGCCCAAAACACAAGATTTATGGAATGGTTAAAAGTGCATGAAAATGGCCAATTTACTCACTCTGAGTTCTCAAAAAGGGTTTCTTCACCCCGGGAAGTTAATTAAATACCATTTGGAGGCATTTAATGTTCGAGCAAAAACGGCTGATTTTCGACAAAAGAGATAACACCCCCCCATTACGTCATGCTTCAGAAATGTGGAAAATGGTTGTTTCAAATGTTTTATTTTTGAACGTCAGTTCACATTTGTAGGTGGATCATCAGTGTTAGAGCTAAAATTAGCATGTTTAAAGTGATTTTCATGCTTCCAGGGGCCCAAAACACAAGATTTATGGAATGGTTAAAAGTGCATGAAAATGGCCAATTTACTCACTCTGAGTTCTCAAAAAGGGTTTCTTCACCCCGGGAAGTTAATTAAATACCATTTGGAGGCATTTAATGTTCGAGCAAAAACGGCTGATTTTCGACAAAAGAGATAACACCCCCCCATTACGTCATGCTTCAGAAATGTGGAAAATGGTCCGTTTTCAAATGTTTTATTTTTGAACGTCAGTTCACATTTGTAGGTGGATCATCAGTGTTAGAGCTAAAATTTGCATGTTTAAAGTGATTTTCATGCTTCCAGGGGCCCAAAACACAAGATTAATGGAATGGTTAAAAGTGCATGAAAATGGCCAATTTACTCACTCTGAGTTCTCAAAAAGGGTTTCTTCACCCAGGGAAGTGAAATAAATACCATTTGGAGGCATTTAATGTTCGAGCAAAAACGGCTGATTTTCGACAAAAGAGATAACACCCCCCCATTACGTCATGCTTCAGAAATGTGGAAAATGGTCCGTTTTCAAATGTTTTATTTTTGAACGTCAGTTCACATTTGTAGGTGGATCATCAGTGTTAGAGCTAAAATTAGCATGTTTAAAGTGATTTTCATGCTTCCAGGGGCTCGGGAAGTTAATTAAATACCATTTGGAGGCATTTAATGTTCGAGCAAAAACGGCTGATTTTCGACAAAAGAGATAACACCCCCCCATTACGTCATGCTTCAGAAATGTGGAAAATGGTCCGTTTTCAAATGTTTTATTTTTGAACGTCAGTTCACATTTGTAGGTGGATCATCAGTGTTAGAGCTAAAATTAGCATGTTTAAAGTGATTTTCATGCTTCCAGGGGCCCAAAACACAAGATTTATGGAATGGTTAAAAGTGCATGAAAATGGCCAATTTACTCACTCTGAGTTCTCAAAAAGGGTTTCTTCACCCCGGGAAGTGAAATAAATACCATTTGGAGGCATTTAATGTTCGAGCAAAAACGGCTGATTTTCGACAAAAGAGATAACACCCCCCCATTACGTCATGCTTCAGAAATGTGGAAAATGGTCCGTTTTCAAATGTTTTATTTTTGAACGTCAGTTCACATTTGTAGGTGGATCATCAGTGTTAGAGCTAAAATTAGCATGTTTAAAGTGATTTTCATGCTTCCAGGGGCCCAAAACACAAGATTAATGGAATGGTTAAAAGTGCATGAAAATGGCCAATTTACTCACTCTGAGTTCTCAAAAAGGGTTTCTTCACCCCGGGAAGTGAAATAAATACCATTTGGAGGCATTTAATGTTCGAGCAAAAACGGCTGATTTTCGACAAAAGAGATAACACCCCCCCATTACGTCATGCTTCAGAAATGTGGAAAATGGTCCGTTTTCAAATGTTTTATTTTTGAACGTCAGTTCACAGTTGTAGGTGGATCATCAGTGTTAGAGCTAAAATTAGCATGTTTAAAGTGATTTTCATGCTTCCAGGGGCTCGGGAAGTTAATTAAATACCATTTGGAGGCATTTAATGTTCGCGCAAAAACGGCTGATTTTCGACAAAAGAGATAACACCCCCCATTACGTCATGCTTCAGAAATGTGGAAAATTGTCCGTTTTCAAATGTTTTATTTTTGAACGTCAGTTCACATTTGTAGGTGGATCATCAGTGTTAGAGCTAAAATTAGCATGTTTAAAGTGATTTTCATGCTTCCAGGGGCTCGGGAAGTGAAATAAATACCATTTGGAGGCATTTAATGTTCGAGCAAAAACGGCTGATTTTCGACAAAAGAGATAACACCCCCCCATTACGTCATGCTTCAGAAATGTGGAAAATGGTCCGTTTTCAAATGTTTTATTTTTGAACGTCAGTTCACATTTGTAGGTGGATCATCAGTGTTAGAGCTAAAATTAGCATGTTTAAAGTGCTTTTCATGCTTCCAGGGGCCCAAAACACAAGATTTATGGAATGGTTAAAAGTGCATGAAAATGGCCAATTTACTCACTCTGAGTTCTCAAAAAGGGTTTCTTCACCCCGGGAAGTTAATTAAATACCATTTGGAGGCATTTAATGTTCGAGCAAAAACGGCTGATTTTCGACAAAAGAGATAACACCCCCCCATTATGGCTGAGATACCCGCCACCCCCTCTCAACACAATCCCCAAAAGGAGGGAAACCGGAAACAGTTCTTAAAGTTTTTGGATGTGGGATGGAGTGACCATCCCGGCCGTATTTATTAAAACAAAAAATTAAAACATTAAACGTTTTCATGTTATGTACAATTTCATTATCACATTACGATGTTTGGCTAACCTTAACATAATCTCTAATACAGAGGTTCTCCTAGCCGAACTAGCATCCTACAAAAACATTCTCTAAGAACACTGAAATTGTACATCCTAACGTTTAAGGGCCAACGGCAAGGTCATAACCGGTGTCAAGATCCCTAACCAGACTTACCCCTCCCACTTGGGAAGGGCGACAGCACAGAGGCTTACCTCAAGTGCAACTACTAACAATTTCCCTTGTCTTGACGGGGGCACTTAAGACTCGACGCCATTTAAAGGTCGTTCGAACACTTGTGTGTGGTATCTAGAAGGTATCGTTGACCTCTCCCCACCCCACACAACTTACCGCATCTGCCGTCGCAGATGACACCGGCCCCGGGAAATTCCCCAGGAGGGGGCTGTAACCCCTCCTACAAAGGAAGGGGCCTTGACCGCCTTTCCTTTACTTCCGGCGACCCGCCCTTAGACGGGACCGCCTCCCCACCGAGGGGCCAATGGCCACCTCTCCCGAGCGCTCCCATCCGTGTTGGGTGACGCCCACTCATAGGGATCTACCAATTAGTGCTCACCGATCATGACCTTACCGCCTACCAAAATTAAATACGACAATTCTTTACTCAAACCTATGAAAACATTGGTCGCTATGACCGAAAGAACATGCTAGAAATGCAACACTACACAAATCATTTTAATCGTAACAACCTGGACGATATTCACCATACTTTATTATGATTAACCACAAACTGATACTGTCACAGCCTGTAAACGAAAATGGAAAAAACAAACTTATAAATTAACTTTATTGCACAACAACTTGCTGTCCTCAGGGGCTGGTGGGTGGGTCAAAATTGGCTCTTCGTTCCGTCCCGAGCTCACGTGTAGCGAGGAGGTGCAGCTTCGGAGCACAAGAACAAGAGGACGTCTTCTGGTCTTGCGCCTTCTTTTATCCGTCTTCAGGGCGGGCGAAAACCCGCCCCTGCCCGCCCCGCGGGCGTGGCTGGCTGCGTCGGTGTCTAGGCCAGCCCACTCTAGGGCGGGAAAAAGCGCGCCCCGGCTACGCCGCTTCGGGCATACCAGCCGAGACGCGCCTCCCGCCCAAAAATGGCTTCCCGGGGGGATCGAGGCACTCAGCCATACGTTCGGGGGGACCGAGTGGTCGCCCCTTTCCATATGGCTGAGATACCCGCCACCCCCTCTCAACACAATCCCCAAAAGGAGGGAAACCGGAAACAGTTCTTAAAGTTTTTGGATGTGGGATGGAGTGACCATCCCGGCCGTATTTATTAAAACAAAAAATTAAAACATTAAACGTTTTCATGTTATGTACAATTTCATTATCACATTACGATGTTTGGCTAACCTTAACATAATCTCTAATACAGAGGTTCTCCTAGCCGAACTAGCATCCTACAAAAACATTCTCTAAGAACACTGAAATTGTACATCCTAACGTTTAAGGGCCAACGGCAAGGTCATAACCGGTGTCAAGATCCCTAACCAGACTTACCCCTCCCACTTGGGAAGGGCGACAGCACAGAGGCTTACCTCAAGTGCAACTACTAACAATTTCCCTTGTCTTGACGGGGGCACTTAAGACTCGACGCCATTTAAAGGTCGTTCGAACACTTGTGTGTGGTATCTAGAAGGTATCGTTGACCTCTCCCCACCCCACACAACTTACCGCATCTGCCGTCGCAGATGACACCGGCCCCGGGAAATTCCCCAGGAGGGGGCTGTAACCCCTCCTACAAAGGAAGGGGCCTTGACCGCCTTTCCTTTACTTCCGGCGACCCGCCCTTAGACGGGACCGCCTCCCCACCGAGGGGCCAATGGCCACCTCTCCCGAGCGCTCCCATCCGTGTTGGGTGACGCCCACTCATAGGGATCTACCAATTAGTGCTCACCGATCATGACCTTACCGCCACAGGTTCGGATAGTTGACCGGCTATCCGGACCCCCCACAAAACTCCTACCTAAAGGTCATGTGTTAAAGATTTTAACCAGGCTAAGAAGTCTCCTATGAGTAACTCATTCCCCGCCCTCGACAAATGCACACCATCCCCCAAATACATACTGTCATCTTTAATACAATTATGTGAGATCGAATGCAATGTCTTGGAACGGAACAACCTACTCACTTTGTTATTCAATTTTCTAACAGAATGATTCAAAGCAGGGATCGAGATAGCCCCCCGCCACACTTTTCGTGGGATCATATGAGACCACGCAATTAGGCACCCCGGAACTCTCCTCGCTAACCAACTTACCGTGGAAAGCATAGCCTCCAGGAGAAGTCGTCTACCGGTGGTGACCAAATCATTGCCCCCCAAATGCACTATGACTATGGACGGCGGTGACCTCATCCGCTCTAACAAACCCTCAAAAAATTCCTGAAACTGGTCAATACAGAGACCGCCCCTTCCGTAGAAGGACACTCTGTACCCGTATTCCCCAGGTACGTGAATCATGTCACCTGCTTTGAATACGTCTGCGGCCCGTCTCACGTATGAGTGGCCCACGACCCACACCTCCTTCCTCACAGCCGGTGACGTGCGACCGCTGGCCTGGTGTTGGGTCGACTGCACAGTCTGCCCTGCCGCGTAGGCTTGCGCAACTGCAAACAAACAAAAGACAAGAGGCGTGAGTACATGGTTACAGCTTCACAACATATGCACTCGCACGTACCTCTTATAACAATTGGAGGACCAGCGCCCCACACGTTTCACTTGCTCTACATTAAGACCCCTGGCTGTAGCTTCAGTGGCAGCCCCTATTCGAAAGGAGTGGGTCCCAAATTCGCCCGGGTCAAAGCCCGCTGCGGCAATGGCCATTGCAAGCACCCGTTGAAACTGAAACCTCGTCAGCGGGGTGGCGTCTGCATGCCTCAACAATGTCCCCCCCCATGATGCCACTCTTTGTGCTAGGTAATCTTCTAAGCACTGTACCGGACACATGGATGACTCGGGATTCCTGCGAATGATCGTGCAGTCCCCTCTCCCATCTTGGTCAGTCTTAGACCTGAGAAAGGAGACAATCAGTGCATCCCCCCTGACCTGAACATGTTCCCTGCACAAGCCCCCTGTCACATCCTGTTTGTTCCTTGCAACCAGCTCACTAACTCTCATAGCCCCGTGAAACGCCAGCGTAAATGCAGTCCGGAACAAACAGGTCTCAAAAGGGGACGAGCATGTGTTAGGGAGTGCGGCCAGTAACTGGGACAACCTGTCTAGACCTATCGGTCGTCTTACGTCTACTCTGCGACCCTCTAGGCGTTGCCACCCACGCAGCGCTTTCTGTACAGTGAAAGACGCTGTTGGGTCCAGGATGCCATGGGCCCTGGCAACAAAGGAAATGGCGGCACGATGCCTTTGGGCCGTAGCCACCGATTTCCCAGCCCTACGTAAAGACATCAGAAAAAGTACTACCCACTCTTCCTGACCCCAAAGACCCCCTCTCTCTGCCCCCAAAAAGGCTAAATAGGCCTGGAACGCCCCTTCATATGCCTTCCTTGTCCTGGGTGCTAGACTCTCTCCCACGAGGTGACGAAGTTCGGGGCACCGAGAGACCAGAGAGCTTCGGGGAAGGGTGCCGGCTCCGGGTCCGCTGAGGGAAGGAAACCCGAGAAAGCCTGCATGTGAAAACGAGACAGTGCGTCAGCAGCCTGATTCATCACCCCTGGGACATGTTGTGCTCTGAATACCACGTTCAGTTGCATACATAGTAGGACAATTTCTTTGAGCAGCCTCAAAATCAATTTACAATGGGCTGACTGACTATTGATGCATTCTACCACGGTCATATTGTCGGACCAAAAAACGACAGAATGATCTCTGAAACCTTCTGGCCAGGTTCTCAGGGCCACGAAAATGGGAAATAATTCAAGGAAAGCAATATTACTCGTTAGCCCCCTCTCGTGCCACCATAGGGGCCATCTTTGAGCAGACCAGTTCGTGCCGAAGATGGCGCCAAAACCTATGCTTCCTGCTGAATCTGTCCATAGCCCAAGCTCTTCTGAGGACACGGCGGGCTTGTTCCAGACGACTCGGCCATTGAAGTCCGCCAAGAATGCTAACCATATCCGCATGTCCTGGCGGACCTCAGCCGATAACCTCGTGCGATGATGACCCTCCTTTAGGCCAACCATCGCTTGGGCAATTGAGCGGGAAAAGGGGCGAGCCATTGGGATCACCCTCAAGGCAAAGTTCAACTTTCCCACTAATTGTTGCAACTGATGCAGTGTAACCTTAGGTGTATTCAAACATACTTGGAGGGCTGCCCTGAATTTCAACACTTTGCTAGCTGGTAAACGGAAACACCCCTCCTTTGAGTCCAACTCGATCCCCAAAAACTCGAGGCAAGTCGTGGGACCCATAGTTTTACCCGGTGCCAACGGCACGCCAAAATGACCCATCAACACACAGAATTCAGCTAAGGCCTGAGCACATTCAGGATTTCCGGCGGGACCAAGGAACAAAAAGTCGTCAAGGTAGTGCATTACGTTTCGAAAACCCGATTTCTTAGTGAACACCCATTGCAGGAAGGTACTGAACTGCTCAAAATAAGCACATGATATAGAGCATCCCATTGGCATACACCTATCCATGTAAAATGACCCCTGGAACCCGAATCCCAAAAGACGCTGATCGTCTGGGTGTACCGGGAGCAACCGGAACGCTGACTCGATATCTGATTTCGCCATCAACGTCCCGGGCCCCAGGCGATTCAAGATGGCTACTGCCTCATCAAACGATGCGTATCGCACCGAACAAACTTCTTGATCAATCGCGTCGTTCACCGAAAGGCCGTGTGGAGCAGACAGATTATGGATCAAACGAAACTCACCTGGGTCCTTCTTGGGAACCACCCCTAACGGAGAACAAACAAAATCCGGTACCGGGGGTACACTAAACGGGCCGGCGACCCGTCCCCGGCTAACCTCTTTCTGAATTTTTTCTTGCACCACAGATGTATGTTGTAAAACGGAAAGTTGATTCTTACAAATCCCTACACCCTGAAAGTCCCCCACCGGGATGCGGAAACCATGTGTAAAACCGTTCCGCAGCACCCCGGCAGAAGTACGATCCGGGTATTCGCTGAGCCAGGGGATCATTGCCAAGGTATCAATCGGAGTTGGTAAAGGCGCCCCTCGGACTAGATTAGACCTGTTTGGCGCCTCCCTTCCCCCCATTCTCACCCGTTTTGGCTCTGCACGCTGACTCAGGATGGGACGACCCACACGTACTACACTCATGTTTGAACTTACACAATCCCGGAGGCCTGGTACATTTCCCTTTGTTGAAGTTAAAACAGAAACCCTTTCTTCCTGTATTGCCTGCGGGCCTCGACTGATCGTCAGTGCTCGTACTTGGTCGAAAGGGGGTCCCCCCATTTTGGCGGGAGTAATCAACAACAGTGCTCCCAACCAATGGTATTCTTAACATCCCCGATTCTTTCATTTTATCCCATGTTACAGAATCGTAACAATCCCAAGTCAAACTCTTGTTATGCTCCTTTTCTTTCCTGAACAGATTGTCATAACAAAACCAATGGTTACCTTGATATGCTGTCGAGTAACCCATTATTCGTGATTGATAAATGGGAAACTCTGGAAGCAACTCGGGCCTACGTTCCCCCAAAATCGATGTAAAAATACCCCACGCATTGCCCCAGTTTCCAATATTCTCATTTATCTTAAAGGCGGCCATTTTTGCGCGCCAAACACTCGGATGCATTAGGTCCTTCTGACTTTTAACATGCTCCACCTCATAATGATCAACAAGCAAGGAGAAAATATTCACGTACTCCCCCGCCCAGATCTTTTCCTTTATAGCTAAAGGCACATGTTGTCCCAATCTCTCTCTACGAGAGGGTGCTGATTCGTCCCTTGCAATCGGCAATGGCCGCTTACCTGCACCGGACGCAGCATCTGCCGCTTGCGGCTTGTCTATTCCCGCCAACGGCGCAGTCACTTTAGCTGCATCTTTCTTCTCACGAAGTCCTTTTATCAGTGCCTGTGCCTCGGCAGCCGTGGCACCATCACTACTATCCCCCAACCATGCTGCTAGCTGTGCTGCCAGCTCGGGGGGCATGTCTTCATTGGAAGTCGGGGTGACGACAACGGGGATTGGATTCCCCTCTATCGGTACTGGGGTCGGCGCCTCGAGCGGGGCAGAGGGAACCGGGACGTCTCCACCGGCTGGAACCCTTCTCGGCCTCTTAGGTCTCCCTCCAGCCGGCGCAGGGCCCGAACCCTCCTCCCCGTCTCGCTCCGCCAACCGTTTCTTTATCTCGGACATCTCTTTGCAGAGGATCCGCACTATTTGGTCGGTCGTCATCTTCTTTGCGCCTTTCTTAGGCATATCTCCGAGGAAGTATCTGAAAGACAAAGAAAAAGATCAAAAACGCTCAAAATTGGCTCTTCGTTCCGTCCCGAGCTCACGTGTAGCGAGGAGGTGCAGCTTCGGAGCACAAGAACAAGAGGACGTCTTCTGGTCTTGCGCCTTCTTTTATCCGTCTTCAGGGCGGGCGAAAACCCGCCCCTGCCCGCCCCGCGGGCGTGGCTGGCTGCGTCGGTGTCTAGGCCAGCCCACTCTAGGGCGGGAAAAAGCGCGCCCCGGCTACGCCGCTTCGGGCATACCAGCCGAGACGCGCCTCCCGCCCAAAAATGGCTTCCCGGGGGGATCGAGGCACTCAGCCATACGTTCGGGGGGACCGAGTGGTCGCCCCTTTCCATACGTCATGCTTCAGAAATGTGGAAAATGGTCCGTTTTCAAATGTTTTATATTTGAACGTCAGTTCACATTTGTAGGTGGATCATCAGTGTTAGAGCTAAAATTAGCATGTTTAAAGTGATTTTCATGCTTCCAGGGGCTCGGGAAGTTAATTAAATACCATTTGGAGGCATTTAATGTTCGAGCAAAAACGGCTGATTTTCGACAAAAGAGATAACACCCCCCATTATGTCATGCTTCAGAAATGTGGAAAATGGTCCGTTTTCAAATGTTTTATTTTTGAACGTCAGTTCACATTTGTAGGTGGATCATCAGTGTTAGAGCTAAAATTAGCATGTTTAAAGTGATTTTCATGCTTCCAGGGGCCCAAAACACAAGATTTATGGAATGGTTAAAAGTGCATGAAAATGGCCAATTTACTAACTCTGAGTTCTCAAAAAGGGTTTCTTCACCCCGGGAAGTTAATTAAATACCATTTGGAGGCATTTAATGTTCGAGCAAAAACGGCTGATTTTCGACAAAAGAGATAACACCCCCCCATTACGTCATGCTTCAGAAATGTGGAAAATGGTCCGTTTTCAAATGTTTTATTTTTGAACGTCAGTTCACATTTGTAGGTGGATCATCAGTGTTAGAGCTAAAATTAGCATGTTTAAAGTGATTTTCATGCTTCCAGGGGCTCGGGAAGTTAATTAAATACCATTTGGAGGCATTTAATGTTCGAGCAAAAACGGCAGATTTTCGACAAAAGAGATAACACCCCCCCATTACGTCATGCTTCAGAAATGTGGAAAATGGTCCGTTTTCAAATGTTTTATTTTTGAACGTCAGTTCACATTTGTAGGTGGATCATCAGTGTTAGAGCTAAAATTAGCATGTTTAAAGTGATTTTCATGCTTCCAGGGGCTCGGGAAGTTAATTAAATACCATTTGGAGGCATTTAATGTTCGAGCAAAAATTGCTGAATTTCGACAAAAGAGATAACACCCCCCCATTACGTCATGCTTCAGAAATGTGGAAAATGGTCCGTTTTCAAATGTTTTATTTTTGAACGTCAGTTCACATTTGTAGGTGGATCATCAGTGTTAGAGCTAAAATTAGCATGTTTAAAGTGATTTTCATGCTTCCAGGGGCCCAAAACACAAGATTTATGGAATGGTTAAAAGTGCATGAAAATGGCCAATTTACTCACTCTGAGTTCTCAAAAAGGGTTTCTTCACCCCGGGAAGTGAAATAAATACCATTTGGAGGCATTTAATGTTCGAGCAAAAACGGCTGATTTTCGACAAAAGAGATAACACCCCCCCATTACGTCATGCTTCAGAAATGTGGAAAATGGTCCGTTTTCAAATGTTTTATTTTTGAACGTCAGTTCACATTTGTAGGTGGATCATCAGTGTTAGAGCTAAAATTAGCATGTTTAAAGTGATTTTCATGCTTCCAGGGGCTCGGGAAGTTAATTAAATACCATTTGGAGGCATTTAATGTTCGAGCAAAAACGGCTGATTTTCGACAAAAGAGATAACACCCCCCCCATTACGTCATGCTTCAGAAATGTGTAAAATGGTCCGTTTTCAAATGTTTTATTTTTGAACGTCAGTTCACATTTGTAGGTGGATCATCAGTGTTAGAGCTAAAATTAGCATGTTTAAAGTGATTTTCATGCTTCCAGGGGCTCAGGAAGTTAATTAAATACCATTTGGAGGCATTTAATGTTCGAGCAAAAACGGCTGATTTTCGACAAAAGAGATAACACCCCCCCATTACGTCATGCTTCAGAAATGTGGAAAATGGTCCGTTTTCAAATGTTTTATTTTTGAACGTCAGTTCACATTTGTAGGTGGATCATCAGTGTTAGAGCTAAAATTAGCATGTTTAAAGTGATTTTCATGCTTCCAGGGGCTCGGGAAGTTAATTAAATACCATTTGGAGGCATTTAATGTTCGAGCAAAAACGGCTGATTTTCGACAAAAGAGATAACACCCCCCCATTACGTCATGCTTCAGAAATGTGGAAAATGGTCCGTTTTCAAATGTTTTATTTTTGAACGTCAGTTCACATTTGTAGGTGGATCATCAGTGTTAGAGCTAAAATTAGCATGTTTAAAGTGATTTTCATGCTTCCAGGGGCTCGGGAAGTTAATTAAATACCATTTGGGGGCATTTAATGTTCGAGCAAAAACGGCTGATTTTCGACAAAAGAGATATAACCCCCCCCATTACGTCATGCTTCAGAAATGTGGAAAATGGTCCGTTTTCAAATGTTTTATTTTTGAACGTCAGTTCACATTTGTAGGTGGATCATCAGTGTTAGAGCTAAAATTAGCATGTTTAAAGTGATTTTCATGCTTCCAGGGGCCCAAAACACAAGATTTATGGAATGGTTAAAAGTGCATGAAAATGGCCAATTTACTCACTCTGAGTTCTCAAAAAGGGTTTCTTCACCCCGGGAAGTTAATTAAATACCATTTGGAGGCATTTAATGTTCGAGCAAAAACGGCTGATTTTCGACAAAAGAGATAACACCCCCCCATTACGTCATGCTTCAGAAATGTGGAAAATGGTCCGTTTTCAAATGTTTTATTTTTGAACGTCAGTTCACATTTGTAGGTGGATCATCAGTGTTAGAGCTAAAATTAGCATGTTTAAAGTGATTTTCATGCTTCCAGGGGCCCAAAACACAAGATTTATGGAATGGTTAAAAGTGCATGAAAATGGCCAATGTACTCACTCTGAGTTCTCAAAAAGGGTTTCTTCACCCCGGGAAGTTAATTAAATACCATTTGGAGGCATTTAATGTTCGAGCAAAAACGGCTGATTTTCGACAAAAGAGATAACACCCCCCCCATTACGTCATGCTTCAGAAATGTGGAAAATGGTCCGTTTTCAAATGTTTTATTTTTGAACGTCAGTTCACATTTGTAGGTAGATCATCAGTGTTAGAGCTAAAATTTGCATGTTTAAAGTGATTTTCATGCTTCCAGGGGCTCGGGAAGTTAATTAAATACCATTTGGAGGCATTTAATGTTCGAGCAAAAACGGCTGATTTTCGACAAAAGAGATAACACCCCCCCATTACGTCATGCTTCAGAAATGTGGAAAATGGTCCGTTTTCAAATGTTTTAATTTTTGAACGTCAGTTCACATTTGTAGGTGGATCATCAGTGTTAGAGCTAAAATTAGCATGTTTAAAGTGATTTTCATGCTTTCAGGGGCCCAAAACACAAGATTTATGGAATGATTAAAAGTGCATGAAAATGGCCAATTTACTCACTCTGAGTTCTCAAAAAGGGTTTCTTCACCCCGGGAAGTTAATTAAATACCATTTGGAGGCATTTAATGTTCGAGCAAAAACGGCTGATTTTCGACAAAAGAGATAACACCCCCCCATTACGTCATGCTTCAGAAATGTGGAAAATGGTCCGTTTTCAAATGTTTTATTTTTGAACGTCAGTTCACATTTGTAGGTGGATCATCAGTGTTAGAGCTAAAATTAGCATGTTTAAAGTGATTTTCATGCTTCCAGGGGCCCAAAACACAAGATTAATGGAATGGTTAAAAGTGCATGAAAATGGCCAATTTACTCACTCTGAGTTCTCAAAAAGGGTTTCTTCACCCAGGGAAGTGAAATAAATACCATTTGGAGGCATTTAATGTTCGAGCAAAAACGGCTGATTTTCGACAAAAGAGATAACACCCCCCCATTACGTCATGCTTCAGAAATGTGGAAAATGGTCCGTTTTCAAATGTTTTATTTTTGAACGTCAGTTCACATTTGTAGGTGGATCATCAGTGTTAGAGCTAAAATTAGCATGTTTAAAGTGATTTTCATGCTTCCAGGGGCTCGGGAAGTTAATTAAATACCATTTGGAGGCATTTAATGTTCGAGCAAAAACGGCTGATTTTCGACAAAAGAGATAACACCCCCCCATTACGTCATGCTTCAGAAATGTGGAAAATGGTCCGTTTTCAAATGTTTTATTTTTGAACGTCAGTTCACATTTGTAGGTGGATCATCAGTGTTAGAGCTAAAATTAGCATGTTTAAAGTGATTTTCATGCTTCCAGGGGCCCAAAACACAAGATTTATGGAATGGTTAAAAGTGCATGAAAATGGCCAATTTACTCACTCTGAGTTCTCAAAAAGGGTTTCTTCACCCCGGGAAGTGAAATAAATACCATTTGGAGGCATTTAATGTTCGAGCAAAAACGGCTGATTTTCGACAAAAGAGATAACACCCCCCCATTACGTCATGCTTCAGAAATGTGGAAAATGGTCCGTTTTCAAATGTTTTATTTTTGAACGTCAGTTCACATTTGTAGGTGGATCATCAGTGTTAGAGCTAAAATTAGCATGTTTAAAGTGATTTTCATGCTTCCAGGGGCCCAAAACACAAGATTAATGGAATGGTTAAAAGTGCATGAAAATGGCCAATTTACTCACTCTGAGTTCTCAAAAAGGGTTTCTTCACCCCGGGAAGTGAAATAAATACCATTTGGAGGCATTTAATGTTCGAGCAAAAACGGCTGATTTTCGACAAAAGAGATAACACCCCCCCATTACGTCATGCTTCAGAAATGTGGAAAATGGTCCGTTTTCAAATGTTTTATTTTTGAACGTCAGTTCACAGTTGTAGGTGGATCATCAGTGTTAGAGCTAAAATTAGCATGTTTAAAGTGATTTTCATGCTTCCAGGGGCTCGGGAAGTTAATTAAATACCATTTGGAGGCATTTAATGTTCGCGCAAAAACGGCTGATTTTCGACAAAAGAGATAACACCCCCCCATTACGTCATGCTTCAGAAATGTGGAAAATGGTCCGTTTTCAAATGTTTTATTTTTGAACGTCAGTTCACATTTGTAGGTGGATCATCAGTGTTAGAGCTAAAATTAGCATGTTTAAAGTGATTTTCATGCTTCCAGGGGCTCGGGAAGTGAAATAAATACCATTTGGAGGCATTTAATGTTCGAGCAAAAACGGCTGATTTTCGACAAAAGAGATAACACCCCCCCATTACGTCATGCTTCAGAAATGTGGAAAATGGTCCGTTTTCAAATGTTTTATTTTTGAACGTCAGTTCACATTTGTAGGTGGATCATCAGTGTTAGAGCTAAAATTAGCATGTTTAAAGTGATTTTCATGCTTCCAGGGGCCCAAAACACAAGATTTATGGAATGGTTAAAAGTGCATGAAAATGGCCAATTTACTCACTCTGAGTTCTCAAAAAGGGTTTCTTCACCCCGGGAAGTTAATTAAATACCATTTGGAGGCATTTAATGTTCGAGCAAAAACGGCTGATTTTCGACAAAAGAGATAACACCCCCCCATTACGTCATGCTTCAGAAATGTGGAAAATGGTCCGTTTTCAAATGTTTTATTTTTGAACGTCAGTTCACATTTGTAGGTGGATCATCAGTGTTAGAGCTAAAATTAGCATGTTTAAAGTGATTTTCATGCTTCCAGGGGCTCGGGAAGTTAATTAAATACCATTTGGAGGCATTTAATGTTCGAGCAAAAACGGCTGATTTTCGACAAAAGAGATAACACCCCCCCATTACGTCATGCTTCAGAAATGTGGAAAATGGTCCGTTTTCAAATGTTTTATTTTTGAACGTCAGTTCACATTTGTAGGTGGATCATCAGTGTTAGAGCTAAAATTAGCATGTTTAAAGTGATTTTCATGCTTCCAGGGGCCCAAAACACAAGATTTATGGAATGGTTAAAAGTGCATGAAAATGGCCAATTTACTCACTCTGAGTTCTCAAAAAGGGTTTCTTCACCCCGGGAAGTTAATTAAATACCATTTGGAGGCATTTAATGTTCGAGCAAAAACGGCTGATTTTCGACAAAAGAGATAACACCCCCCCATTACGTCATGCTTCAGAAATGTGGAAAATGGTTGTTTCAAATGTTTTATTTTTGAACGTCAGTTCACATTTGTAGGTGGATCATCAGTGTTAGAGCTAAAATTAGCATGTTTAAAGTGATTTTCATGCTTCCAGGGGCCCAAAACACAAGATTTATGGAATGGTTAAAAGTGCATGAAAATGGCCAATTTACTCACTCTGAGTTCTCAAAAAGGGTTTCTTCACCCCGGGAAGTTAATTAAATACCATTTGGAGGCATTTAATGTTCGAGCAAAAACGGCTGATTTTCGACAAAAGAGATAACACCCCCCCATTACGTCATGCTTCAGAAATGTGGAAAATGGTCCGTTTTCAAATGTTTTATTTTTGAACGTCAGTTCACATTTGTAGGTGGATCATCAGTGTTAGAGCTAAAATTTGCATGTTTAAAGTGATTTTCATGCTTCCAGGGGCCCAAAACACAAGATTAATGGAATGGTTAAAAGTGCATGAAAATGGCCAATTTACTCACTCTGAGTTCTCAAAAAGGGTTTCTTCACCCATGGAAGTGAAATAAATACCATTTGGAGGCATTTAATGTTCGAGCAAAAACGGCTGATTTTCGACAAAAGAGATAACACCCCCCCATTACGTCATGCTTCAGAAATGTGGAAAATGGTCCGTTTTCAAATGTTTTATTTTTGAACGTCAGTTCACATTTGTAGGTGGATCATCAGTGTTAGAGCTAAAATTAGCATGTTTAAAGTGATTTTCATGCTTCCAGGGGCTCGGGAAGTTAATTAAATACCATTTGGAGGCATTTAATGTTCGAGCAAAAACGGCTGATTTTCGACAAAAGAGATAACACCCCCCCATTACGTCATGCTTCAGAAATGTGGAAAATGGTCCGTTTTCAAATGTTTTATTTTTGAACGTCAGTTCACATTTGTAGGTGGATCATCAGTGTTAGAGCTAAAATTAGCATGTTTAAAGTGATTTTCATGCTTCCAGGGGCCCAAAACACAAGATTTATGGAATGGTTAAAAGTGCATGAAAATGGCCAATTTACTCACTCTGAGTTCTCAAAAAGGGTTTCTTCACCCCGGGAAGTGAAATAAATACCATTTGGAGGCATTTAATGTTCGAGCAAAAACGGCTGATTTTCGACAAAAGAGATAACACCCCCCCATTACGTCATGCTTCAGAAATGTGGAAAATGGTCCGTTTTCAAATGTTTTATTTTTGAACGTCAGTTCACATTTGTAGGTGGATCATCAGTGTTAGAGCTAAAATTAGCATGTTTAAAGTGATTTTCATGCTTCCAGGGGCCCAAAACACAAGATTAATGGAATGGTTAAAAGTGGATGAAAATGGCCAATTTACTCACTCTGAGTTCTCAAAAAGGGTTTCTTCACCCCGGGAAGTGAAATAAATACCATTTGGAGGCATTTAATGTTCGAGCAAAAACGGCTGATTTTCGACAAAAGAGATAACACCCCCCCATTACGTCATGCTTCAGAAATGTGGAAAATGGTCCGTTTTCAAATGTTTTATTTTTGAACGTCAGTTCACAGTTGTAGGTGGATCATCAGTGTTAGAGCTAAAATTAGCATGTTTAAAGTGATTTTCATGCTTCCAGGGGCTCGGGAAGTTAATTAAATACCATTTGGAGGCATTTAATGTTCGCGCAAAAACGGCTGATTTTCGACAAAAGAGATAACACCCCCCCATTACGTCATGCTTCAGAAATGTGGAAAATTGTCCGTTTTCAAATGTTTTATTTTTGAACGTCAGTTCACATTTGTAGGTGGATCATCAGTGTTAGAGCTAAAATTAGCATGTTTAAAGTGATTTTCATGCTTCCAGGGGCTCGGGAAGTGAAATAAATACCATTTGGAGGCATTTAATGTTCGAGCAAAAACGGCTGATTTTCGACAAAAGAGATAACACCCCCCCATTACGTCATGCTTCAGAAATGTGGAAAATGGTCCGTTTTCAAATGTTTTATTTTTGAACGTCAGTTCACATTTGTAGGTGGATCATCAGTGTTAGAGCTAAAATTAGCATGTTTAAAGTGCTTTTCATGCTTCCAGGGGCCCAAAACACAAGATTTATGGAATGGTTAAAAGTGCATGAAAATGGCCAATTTACTCACTCTGAGTTCTCAAAAAGGGTTTCTTCACCCCGGGAAGTTAATTAAATACCATTTGGAGGCATTTAATGTTCGAGCAAAAACGGCTGATTTTCGACAAAAGAGATAACACCCCCCCATTACGTCATGCTTCAGAAATGTGGAAAATGGTCCGTTTTCAAATGTTTTATATTTGAACGTCAGTTCACATTTGTAGGTGGATCATCAGTGTTAGAGCTAAAATTAGCATGTTTAAAGTGATTTTCATGCTTCCAGGGGCTCGGGAAGTTAATTAAATACCATTTGGAGGCATTTAATGTTCGAGCAAAAACGGCTGATTTTCGACAAAAGAGATAACACCCCCCATTATGTCATGCTTCAGAAATGTGGAAAATGGTCCGTTTTCAAATGTTTTATTTTTGAACGTCAGTTCACATTTGTAGGTGGATCATCAGTGTTAGAGCTAAAATTAGCATGTTTAAAGTGATTTTCATGCTTCCAGGGGCCCAAAACACAAGATTTATGGAATGGTTTAAAAGTGCATGAAAATGGCCAATTACTCACTCTGAGTTCTCAAAAAGGGTTTCTTCACCCCGGGAAGTTAATTAAATACCATTTGGAGGCATTTAATGTTCGAGCAAAAACGGCTGATTTTCGACAAAAGAGATAACACCCCCCCATTACGTCATGCTTCAGAAATGTGGAAAATGGTCCGTTTTCAAATGTTTTATTTTTGAACGTCAGTTCACATTTGTAGGTGGATCATCAGTGTTAGAGCTAAAATTAGCATGTTTAAAGTGATTTTCATGCTTCCAGGGGCTCGGGAAGTTAATTAAATACCATTTGGAGGCATTTAATGTTCGAGCAAAAACGGCTGATTTTCGACAAAAGAGATAACACCCCCCCATTACGTCATGCTTCAGAAATGTGGAAAATGGTCCGTTTTCAAATGTTTTATTTTTGAACGTCAGTTCACATTTGTAGGTGGATCATCAGTGTTAGAGCTAAAATTAGCATGTTTAAAGTGATTTTCATGCTTCCAGGGGCTCGGGAAGTTAATTAAATACCATTTGGAGGCATTTAATGTTCGAGCAAAAATTGCTGAATTTCGACAAAAGAGATAACACCCCCCCATTACGTCATGCTTCAGAAATGTGGAAAATGGTCCGTTTTCAAATGTTTTATTTTTGAACGTCAGTTCACATTTGTAGGTGGATCATCAGTGTTAGAGCTAAAATTAGCATGTTTAAAGTGATTTTCATGCTTCCAGGGGCCCAAAACACAAGATTTATGGAATGGTTAAAAGTGCATGAAAATGGCCAATTTACTCACTCTGAGTTCTCAAAAGGGTTTCTTCACCCCGGGAAGTGAAATAAATACCATTTGGAGGCATTTAATGTTCGAGCAAAAACGGCTGATTTTCGACAAAAGAGATAACACCCCCCCATTACGTCATGCTTCAGAAATGTGGAAAATGGTCCGTTTTCAAATGTTTTATTTTTGAACGTCAGTTCACATTTGTAGGTGGATCATCAGTGTTAGAGCTAAAATTAGCATGTTTAAAGTGATTTTCATGCTTCCAGGGGCTCGGGAAGTTAATTAAATACCATTTGGAGGCATTTAATGTTCGAGCAAAAACGGCTGATTTTCGACAAAAGAGATAACACCCCCCCATTACGTCATGCTTCAGAAATGTGTAAAATGGTCCGTTTTCAAATGTTTTATTTTTGAACGTCAGTTCACATTTGTAGGTGGATCATCAGTGTTAGAGCTAAAATTAGCATGTTTAAAGTGATTTTCATGCTTCCAGGGGCTCGGGAAGTTAATTAAATACCATTTGGGGGCATTTAATGTTCGAGCAAAAACGGCTGATTTTCGACAAAAGAGATATAACCCCCCCATTACGTCATGCTTCAGAAATGTGGAAAATGGTCCGTTTTCAAATGTTTTATTTTTGAACGTCAGTTCACATTTGTAGGTGGATCATCAGTGTTAGAGCTAAAATTAGCATGTTTAAAGTGATTTTCATGCTTCCAGGGGCCCAAAACACAAGATTTATGGAATGGTTAAAAGTGCATGAAAATGGCCAATTTACTCACTCTGAGTTCTCAAAAAGGGTTTCTTCACCCCGGGAAGTTAATTAAATACCATTTGGAGGCATTTAATGTTCGAGCAAAAACGGCTGATTTTCGACAAAAGAGATAACACCCCCCCATTACGTCATGCTTCAGAAATGTGGAAAATGGTCCGTTTTCAAATGTTTTATTTTTGAACGTCAGTTCACATTTGTAGGTGGATCATCAGTGTTAGAGCTAAAATTAGCATGTTTAAAGTGATTTTCATGCTTCCAGGGGCCCAAAACACAAGATTTATGGAATGGTTAAAAGTGCATGAAAATGGCCAATGTACTCACTCTGAGTTCTCAAAAAGGGTTTCTTCACCCCGGGAAGTTAATTAAATACCATTTGGAGGCATTTAATGTTCGAGCAAAAACGGCTGATTTTCGACAAAAGAGATAACACCCCCCCCATTACGTCATGCTTCAGAAATGTGGAAAATGGTCCGTTTTCAAATGTTTTATTTTTGAACGTCAGTTCACATTTGTAGGTAGATCATCAGTGTTAGAGCTAAAATTTGCATGTTTAAAGTGATTTTCATGCTTCCAGGGGCTCGGGAAGTTAATTAAATACCATTTGGAGGCATTTAATGTTCGAGCAAAAACGAAAACGGCTGATTTTCGACAAAAGAGATAACACCCCCCCATTACGTCATGCTTCAGAAATGTGGAAAATGGTCCGTTTTCAAATGTTTTATTTTTGACGTCAGTTCACATTTGTAGGTGGATCATCAGTGTTAGAGCTAAAATTAGCATGTTTTAAAGTGATTTTCATGCTTTCAGGGGCCCAAAACACAAGATTTATGGAATGATTAAAAGTGCATGAAAATGGCCAATTTACTCACTCTGAGTTCTCAAAAAGGGTTTCTTCACCCCGGGAAGTTAATTAAATACCATTTGGAGCATTTAATGTTCGAGCAAAAACGGCTGATTTTCGACAAAAGAGATAACACCCCCCCATTACGTCATGCTTCAGAAATGTGGAAAATGGTCCGTTTTCAAATGTTTTATTTTTGAACGTCAGTTCACATTTGTAGGTGGATCATCAGTGTTAGAGCTAAAATTAGCATGTTTAAAGTGATTTTCATGCTTCCAGGGGCCCAAAACACAAGATTAATGGAATGGTTAAAAGTGCATGAAAATGGCCAATTTACTCACTCTGAGTTCTCAAAAGGGTTTCTTCACCCAGGGAAGTGAAATAAATACCATTTGGAGGCATTTAATGTTCGAGCAAAAACGGCTGATTTTCGACAAAAGAGATAACACCCCCCCATTACGTCATGCTTCAGAAATGTGGAAAATGGTCGTTTTCAAATGTTTTATTTTTGAACGTCAGTTCACATTTGTAGGTGGATCATCAGTGTTAGAGCTAAAATTAGCATGTTTAAAGTGATTTTCAGCTTCCAGGGGCTCGGGAAGTTAATTAAATACCATTTGGAGGCATTTAATGTTCGAGCAAAAACGGCTGATTTTCGACAAAAGAGATAACACCCCCCATTACGTCATGCTTCAGAAAATGTGGAAAATGGTCGTTTTCAAATGTTTTTATTTTTGAACGTCAGTTCACATTTGTAGGTGGATCATCAGTGTTAGAGCTAAAATTAGCATGTTTAAAGTGATTTTCATGCTTCCAGGGGCCCAAAACACAAGATTAATGGAATGGTTAAAAGTGCATGAAAATGGCCAATTTACTCACTCTGAGTTCTCAAAAAGGGTTTCTTCACCCCGGGAAGTGAAATAAATACCATTTGGAGGCATTTAATGTTCGAGCAAAAACGGCTGATTTTCGACAAAAGAGATAACACCCCCCCATACGTCATGCTTCAGAAATGTGGAAAATGGTCCGTTTTCAAATGTTTTATTTTTGAACGTCAGTTCACAGTTGTAGGTGGATCATCAGTGTTAGAGCTAAAAATTAGCATGTTTAAAGTGATTTTCATGCTTCCAGGGGCTCGGGAAGTTAATTAAATACCATTTGGAGGCATTTAATGTTCGCGCAAAAACGGCTGATTTTCGACAAAAGAGATAACACCCCCCATTACGTCATGCTTCAGAAATGTGGAAAATGGTCCGTTTTCAAATGTTTTATTTTTGAACGTCAGTTCACATTTGTAGGTGGATCATCAGTGTTAGAGCTAAAATTAGCATGTTTAAAGTGATTTTCATGCTTCCAGGGGCTCGGGAAGTGAAATAAATACCATTTGGAGGCATTTAATGTTCGAGCAAAAACGGCTGATTTTCGACAAAAGAGATAACACCCCCCCATTACGTCATGCCTTCAGAAATGTGGAAAATGGTCCGTTTTCAAATGTTTTATTTTTGAACGTCAGTTCACATTTGTAGGTGGATCATCAGTGTTAGAGCTAAATTAGCATGTTTAAAGTGATTTTCATGCTTCCAGGGGCCCAAAACACAAGATTTATGGAATGGTTAAAAGTGCATGAAAATGGCCAATTTACTCACTCTGAGTTCTCAAAAGGGTTTCTTCACCCCGGGAAGTTAATTAAATACCATTTGGAGGCATTAATGTTCGAGAAAAAACGGCTGATTTCGACAAAAGAGATAACACCCCCCCATTACGTCATGCTTCAGAAATGTGGAAAATGGTCCGTTTTCAAATGTTTTATATTTGAACGTCAGTTCACATTTGTAGGTGGATCATCAGTGTTAGAGCTAAAATTAGCATGTTTAAAGTGATTTTTCATGCTTCCAGGGGCTCGGGAAGTTAATTAAATACCATTTGGAGGCATTTAATGTTCGAGCAAAAACGGCTGATTTTCGACAAAAGAGATAACACCCCCCCATTACGTCATGCTTCAGAAATGTGGAAAATGGTCCGTTTTCAAATGTTTTATTTTTGAACGTCAGTTCACATTTGTAGGTGGATCATCAGTGTTAGAGCTAAAATTAGCATGTTTAAAGTGATTTTCATGCTTCCAGGGGCCCAAAACACAAGATTTATGGAATGGTTAAAAGTGCATGAAAATGGCCAATTTACTCACTCTGAGTTCTCAAAAAGGGTTTCTTCACCCCGGGAAGTTAATTAAATACCATTTGGAGGCATTTAATGTTCGAGCAAAAACGGCTGATTTTCGACAAAAGAGATAACACCCCCCCATTACGTCATGCTTCAGAAATGTGGAAAATGGTCCGTTTTCAAATGTTTTATTTTTGAACGTCAGTTCACATTTGTAGGTGGATCATCAGTGTTAGAGCTAAAACTAGCATGTTTAAAGTGATTTTTCATGCTTCCAGGGGCTCGGGAAGTTAATTAAATACCATTTGGAGGCATTTAATGTTCGAGCAAAAACGGCTGATTTTCGACAAAAGAGATAACACCCCCCCATTACGTCATGCTTCAGAAATGTGGAAAATGGTCGTTTTCAAATGTTTTATTTTTGAACGTCAGTTCACATTTGTAGGTGGATCATCAGTGTTAGAGCTAAAATTCGATTGTTTAAAGTGATTTTCATGCTTCCAGGGGCCCAAAACACAAGATTTATGGAATGGTTAAAAGTGCATAAAATGGCCAATTTACTCACTCTGAGTTCTCAAAAAGGGTTTCTTCACCCCGGGAAGTTAATTAAATACCATTTGGAGGCATTTAATTTTCGAGCAAAAACGGCTGATTTTCGACAAAAGAGATAACACCCCCCCATTACGTCATGCTTCAGAAATGTGGAAAATGGTCCGTTTCAAATGTTTTATTTTTGAACGTCAGTTCACATTTGTAGGTGGATCATCAGTGTTAGAGCTAAAATTAGCATGTTTAAAGTGATTTTCATGCTTCCAGGGGCTCGGGAAGTTAATTAAATACCATTTGGAGGCATTTAATGTTCGAGCAAAAACGGCTGATTTTCGACAAAAGAGATAACACCCCCCCATTACGTCATGCTTCAGAAATGTGGAAAATGGTCCGTTTTCAAATGTTTTATTTTTGAACGTCAGTTCACATTTGTAGGTGGATCATCAGTGTTAGAGCTAAAATTAGCATGTTTAAAGTGATTTTCATGCTTCCAGGGGCCCAAAACACAAGATTAATGGAATGGTTAAAATGGCCAATTTACTCACTCTGAGTTCTCAAAAAGGGTTTCTTCACCCCGGGAAGTTAATTAAATACCATTTGGAGGCATTTAATGTTCGAGCAAAAACGGCTGATTTTCGACAAAAGAGATAACACCCCCCCATTACGTCATGCTTCAGAAATGTGGAAAATGGTCCGTTTTCAAATGTTTTATTTTTGAACGTCAGTTCACATTTGTAGGTGGATCATCAGTGTTAGAGCTAAAATTAGCATGTTTAAAGTGATTTTCATGCTTCCAGGGGCTCGGGAAGTTAATTAAATACCATTTGGAGGCATTTAATGTTCGAGCAAAAACGGCTGATTTTCGACAAAAGAGATAACACCCCCCCATTACGTCATGCTTCAGAAATGTGGAAAATGGTCCGTTTTCAAATGTTTTATTTTTGAACGTCAGTTCACATTTGTAGGTGGATCATCAGTGTTAGAGCTAAAATTAGCATGTTTAAAGTGATTTTCATGCTTCCAGGGGCCCAAAACACAAGATTAATGGAATGGTTAAAAGTGCATGAAAATGGCCAATTTACTCACTCTGAGTTCTCAAAAAGGGTTTCTTCACCCCGGGAAGTGAAATAAATACCATTTGGAGGCATTTAATGTTCGAGCAAAAACGGCTGATTTTCGACAAAAAAGATAACACCCCCCCCATTACGTCATGCTTCAGAAATGTGGAAAATGGTCCGTTTTCAAATGTTTTATTTTTGAACGTCAGTTCACATTTATAGGTGGATCATCAGTGTTAGAGCTAAAATTAGCATGTTTAAAGTGATTTTCATGCTTCCAGGGGCTCGGGAAGTTAATTAAATACCATTTGGAGGCATTTAATGTTCGAGCAAAAACGGCTGATTTTCGACAAAAGAGATAACACCCCCCCATTACGTCATGCTTCAGAAATGTGGAAAATGGTCCGTTTTCAAATGTTTTATTTTTGAACGTCAGTTCACATTTGTAGGTGGATCATCAGTGCTAGAGCTAAAATTAGCATGTTTAAAGTGATTTTCATGCTTCCAGGGGCTCGGGAAGTGAAATAAATACCATTTGGAGGCATTTAATGTTCGAGCAAAAACGGCTGATTTTCGACAAAAGAGATAACACCCCCCCATTACGTCACGCTTCAGAAATGTGGAAAATGGTCCGTTTTCAAATGTTTTATTTTTGAACGTCAGTTCACATTTGTAGGTGGATCATCAGTGTTAGAGCTAAAATTAGCATGTTTAAAGTGATTTTCATGCTTCCAGGGGCCCAAAACACAAGATTTATGGAATGGTTAAAAGTGCATGAAAATGGCCAATTTACTCACTCTGAGTTCTCAAAAAGGGTTTCTTCACCCCGGGAAGTGAAATAAATACCATTTGGAGGCATTTAATGTTCGAGCAAAAACGGCTGATTTTCGACAAAAGAGATAACACCCCCCATTACGTCATGCTTCAGAAATGTGGAAAATGGTCCGTTTTCAAATGTTTTATTTTTGAACGTCAGTTCACATTTGTAGGTGGATCATCAGTGTTAGAGCTAAAATTAGCATGTTTAAAGTGATTTTCATGCTTCCAGGGGCCCAAAACACAAGATTAATGGAATGGTTAAAAGTGCATGAAAATGGCCAATTTACTCACTCTGAGTTCTCAAAAAGGGTTTCTTCACCCCGGGAAGTGAAATAAATACCATTTGGAGGCATTTAATGTTCGAGCAAAAACGGCTGATTTTCGACAAAAGAGATAACACCCCCCCATTACGTCATGCTTCAGAAATGTGGAAAATGGTCCGTTTTCAAATGTTTTATTTTTGAACGTCAGTTCACAGTTGTAGGTGGATCATCAGTGTTAGAGCTAAAATTAGCATGTTTAAAGTGATTTTCATGCTTCCAGGGGCTCGGGAAGTTAATTAAATACCATTTGGAGGCATTTAATGTTCGCGCAAAAACGGCTGATTTTCGACAAAAGAGATAACACCCCCCCATTACGTCATGCTTCAGAAATGTGGAAAATGGTCCGTTTTCAAATGTTTTATTTTTGAACGTCAGTTCACATTTGTAGGTGGATCATCAGTGTTAGAGCTAAAATTAGCATGTTTAAAGTGATTTTCATGCTTCCAGGGGCTCGGGAAGTGAAATAAATACCATTTGGAGGCATTTAATGTTCGAGCAAAAACGGCTGATTTTCGACAAAAGAGATAACACCCCCCCATTACGTCATGCTTCAGAAATGTGGAAAATGGTCCGTTTTCAAATGTTTTATTTTTGAACGTCAGTTCACATTTGTAGGTGGATCATCAGTGTTAGAGCTAAAATTAGCATGTTTAAAGTGATTTTCATGCTTCCAGGGGCCCAAAACACAAGATTTATGGAATGGTTAAAAGTGCATGAAAATGGCCAATTTACTCACTCTGAGTTCTCAAAAAGGGTTTCTTCACCCCGGGAAGTTAATTAAATACCATTTGGAGGCATTTAATGTTCGAGAAAAAACGGCTGATTTTCGACAAAAGAGATAACACCCCCCCATTACGTCATGCTTCAGAAATGTGGAAAATGGTCCGTTTTCAAATGTTTTATATTTGAACGTCAGTTCACATTTGTAGGTGGATCATCAGTGTTAGAGCTAAAATTAGCATGTTTAAAGTGATTTTCATGCTTCCAGGGGCTCGGGAAGTTAATTAAATACCATTTGGAGGCATTTAATGTTCGAGCAAAAACGGCTGATTTTCGACAAAAGAGATAACACCCCCCCATTACGTCATGCTTCAGAAATGTGGAAAATGGTCCGTTTTCAAATGTTTTATTTTTGAACGTCAGTTCACATTTGTAGGTGGATCATCAGTGTTAGAGCTAAAATTAGCATGTTTAAAGTGATTTTCATGCTTCCAGGGGCCCAAAACACAAGATTTATGGAATGGTTAAAAGTGCATGAAAATGGCCAATTTACTCACTCTGAGTTCTCAAAAAGGGTTTCTTCACCCCGGGAAGTTAATTAAATACCATTTGGAGGCATTTAATGTTCGAGCAAAAACGGCTGATTTTCGACAAAAGAGATAACACCCCCCCATTACGTCATGCTTCAGAAATGTGGAAAATGGTCCGTTTTCAAATGTTTTATTTTTGAACGTCAGTTCACATTTGTAGGTGGATCATCAGTGTTAGAGCTAAAATTAGATTGTTTAAAGTGATTTTCATGCTTCCAGGGGCCCAAAACACAAGATTTATGGAATGGTTAAAAGTGCATAAAAATGGCCAATTTACTCACTCTGAGTTCTCAAAAAGGGTTTCTTCACCCCGGGAAGTTAATTAAATACCATTTGGAGGCATTTAATTTTCGAGCAAAAACGGCTGATTTTCGACAAAAGAGATAACACCCCCCCATTACGTCATGCTTCAGAAATGTGGAAAATGGTCCGTTTTCAAATGTTTTATTTTTGAACGTCAGTTCACATTTGTAGGTGGATCATCAGTGTTAGAGCTAAAATTAGCATGTTTAAAGTGATTTTCATGCTTCCAGGGGCTCGGGAAGTTAATTAAATACCATTTGGAGGCATTTAATGTTCGAGCAAAAACGGCTGATTTTCGACAAAAGAGATAACACCCCCCCATTACGTCATGCTTCAGAAATGTGGAAAATGGTCCGTTTTCAAATGTTTTATTTTTGAACGTCAGTTCACATTTGTAGGTGGATCATCAGTGTTAGAGCTAAAATTAGCATGTTTAAAGTGATTTTCATGCTTCCAGGGGCCCAAAACACAAGATTAATGGAATGGTTAAAAGTGCATGAAAATGGCCAATTTACTCACTCTGAGTTCTCAAAAAGGGTTTCTTCACCCCGGGAAGTGAAATAAATACCATTTGGAGGCATTTAATGTTCGAGCAAAAACGGCTGATTTTCGACAAAAGAGATAACACCCCCCCATTACGTCATGCTTCAGAAATGTGGAAAATGGTCCGTTTTCAAATGTTTTATTTTTGAACGTCAGTTCACAGTTGTAGGTGGATCATCAGTGTTAGAGCTAAAATTAGCATGTTTAAAGTGATTTTCATGCTTCCAGGGGCTCGGGAAGTTAATTAAATACCATTTGGAGGCATTTAATGTTCGCGCAAAAACGGCTGATTTTCGACAAAAGAGATAACACCCCCCCATTACGTCATGCTTCAGAAATGTGGAAAATGGTCCGTTTTCAAATGTTTTATTTTTGAACGTCAGTTCACATTTGTAGGTGGATCATCAGTGTTAGAGCTAAAATTAGCATGTTTAAAGTGATTTTCATGCTTCCAGGGGCTCGGGAAGTGAAATAAATACCATTTGGAGGCATTTAATGTTCGAGCAAAAACGGCTGATTTTCGACAAAAGAGATAACACCCCCCCATTACGTCATGCTTCAGAAATGTGGAAAATGGTCCGTTTTCAAATGTTTTATTTTTGAACGTCAGTTCACATTTGTAGGTGGATCATCAGTGTTAGAGCTAAAATTAGCATGTTTAAAGTGATTTTCATGCTTCCAGGGGCCCAAAACACAAGATTTATGGAATGGTTAAAAGTGCATGAAAATGGCCAATTTACTCACTCTGAGTTCTCAAAAAGGGTTTCTTCACCCCGGGAAGTTAATTAAATACCATTTGGAGGCATTTAATGTTCGAGAAAAAACGGCTGATTTTCGACAAAAGAGATAACACCCCCCCATTACGTCATGCTTCAGAAATGTGGAAAATGGTCCGTTTTCAAATGTTTTATATTTGAACGTCAGTTCACATTTGTAGGTGGATCATCAGTGTTAGAGCTAAAATTAGCATGTTTAAAGTGATTTTCATGCTTCCAGGGGCTCGGGAAGTTAATTAAATACCATTTGGAGGCATTTAATGTTCGAGCAAAAACGGCTGATTTTCGACAAAAGAGATAACACCCCCCCATTACGTCATGCTTCAGAAATGTGGAAAATGGTCCGTTTTCAAATGTTTTATTTTTGAACGTCAGTTCACATTTGTAGGTGGATCATCAGTGTTAGAGCTAAAATTAGCATGTTTAAAGTGATTTTCATGCTTCCAGGGGCCCAAAACACAAGATTTATGGAATGGTTAAAAGTGCATGAAAATGGCCAATTTACTCACTCTGAGTTCTCAAAAAGGGTTTCTTCACCCCGGGAAGTTAATTAAATACCATTTGGAGGCATTTAATTTTCGAGCAAAAACGGCTGATTTTCGACAAAAGAGATAACACCCCCCCATTACGTCATGCTTCAGAAATGTGGAAAATGGTCCGTTTTCAAATGTTTTATTTTTGAATGTCAGTTCACATTTGTAGGTGGATCATCAGTGTTAGAGCTAAAATTAGCATGTTTAAAGTGATTTTCATGCTTCCAGGGGCTCGGGAAGTTAATTAAATACCATTTGGAGGCATTTAATGTTCGAGCAAAAACGGCTGATTTTCGACAAAAGAGATAACACCCCCCCATTACGTCATGCTTCAGAAATGTGGAAAATGGTCCGTTTTCAAATGTTTTATTTTTGAACGTCAGTTCACATTTGTAGGTGGATCATCAGTGCTAGAGCTAAAATTAGCATGTTTAAAGTGATTTTCATGCTTCCAGGGGCTCGGGAAGTGAAATAAATACCATTTGGAGGCATTTAATGTTCGAGCAAAAACGGCTGATTTTCGACAAAAGAGATAACACCCCCCCATTACGTCATGCTTCAGAAATGTGGAAAATGGTCCGTTTTCAAATGTTTTATTTTTGAACGTCAGTTCACATTTGTAGGTGGATCATCAGTGTTAGAGCTAAAATTTGCATGTTTAAAGTGATTTTCATGCTTCCAGGGGCCCAAAACACAAGATTTATGGAATGGTTAAAAGTGCATGAAAATGGCCAATTTACTCACTCTGAGTTCTCAAAAAGGGTTTCTTCACCCCGGGAAGTTAATTAAATACCATTTGGAGGCATTTAATGTTCGAGCAAAAACGGCTGATTTTCGACAAAAGAGATAACACCCCCCCATTACGTCATGCTTCAGAAATGTGGAAAATGGTCCGTTTTCAAATGTTTTATTTTTGAACGTCAGTTCACATTTGTAGGTGGATCATCAGTGTTAGAGCTAAAATTAGCATGATTAAAGTGATTTTCATGCTTCCAGGGGCTCGGGAAGTTAATTAAATACCATTTGGAGGCATTTAATGTTCGAGCAAAAACGGCTGATTTTCGACAAGAGAGATACACCCCCCCATTACGTCATGCTTCAGAAATGTGGAAAATGGTCCGTTTTCAAATGTTTTATTTTTGAACGTCAGTTCACATTTGTAGGTGGATCATCAGTGTTAGAGCTAAAATTAGCATGTTTAAAGTGATTTTCATGCTTCCAGGGGCCCAAAACACAAGATTTATGGAATGGTTAAAAGTGCATGAAAATGGCCAATTTACTCACTCTGAGTTCTCAAAAAGGGTTTCTTCACCCCGGGAAGTGAAATAAATACCATTTGGAGGCATTTAATGTTCGAGCAAAAATGGCTGATTTTCGACAAAAGAGATAACACCCCCCCATTACGTCATGCTTCAGAAATGTGGAAAATGGTCCGTTTTCAAATGTTTTATTTTTGAACGTCAGTTCACATTTGTAGGTGGATCATCAGTGTTAGAGCTAAAATTAGCATGTTTAAAGTGATTTTCATGCTTCCAGGGGCTCGGGAAGTTAATTAAATACCATTTGGAGGCATTTAATGTTCGAGCAAAAACGGCTAATTTTCGACAAAAGAGATAACACCCCCCCCCCCATTACGTCATGCTTCAGAAATGTGGAAAATGGTCCGTTTTCAAATGTTTCATTTTTGAACGTCAGTTCACATTTGTAGGTGGATCATCAGTGTTAGAGCTAAAATTAGCATGTTTAAAGTGATTTTCATGCTTCCAGGGGCTCAGGAAGTTAATTAAATACCATTTGGAGGCATTTAATGTTCGAGCAAAAACGGCTGATTTTCGACAAAAGAGATAACACCCCCCCATTACGTCATGCTTCAGAAATGTGGAAAATGGTCCGTTTTCAAATGTTTTATTTTTGAACGTCAGTTCACATTTGTAGGTGGATCATCAGTGTTAGAGCTAAAATTAGCATGTTTAAAGTGATTTTCATGCTTCCAGGGGCTCGGGAAGTTAATTAAATACCATTTGGAGGCATTTAATGTTCGAGCAAAAACGGCTGATTTTCGACAAAAGAGATAACACCCCCCCCATTACGTCATGCTTCAGAAATGTGGAAAATGGTCCGTTTTCAAATGTTTTATTTTTGAACGTCAGTTCACATTTGTAGGTGGATCATCAGTGTTAGAGCTAAAATTAGCATGTTTAAAGTGATTTTCATGCTTCCAGGGGCCCAAAACACAAGATTTATGGAATGGTTAAAAGTGCATGAAAATGGCCAATTTACTCACTCTGAGTTCTCAAAAAGGGTTTCTTCACCCCGGGAAGTGAAATAAATACCATTTGGAGGCATTTAATGTTCGAGCCAAAACGGCTGATTTTCGACAAAAGAGATAACAACCCCCATTACGTCATGCTTCAGAAATGTGGAAAATGGTCCGTTTTCAAATGTTTTATTTTTGAACGTCAGTTCACATTTGTAGGTGGATCATCAGTGTTAGAGCTAAAATTAGCATGTTTAAAGTGATTTTCATGCTTCCAGGGGCCCAAAACACAAGATTTATGGAATGGTTAAAAGTGCATGAAAATGGCCAATTTACTCACTCTGAGTTCTCAAAAAGGGTTTCTTCACCCCGGGAAGTTAATTAAATACCATTTGGAGGCATTTAATGTTCCAGCAAAAACGGCTGATTTTCGACAAAAGAGATAACACCCCCCCATTACGTCATGCTTCAGAAATGTGGAAAATGGTCCGTTTTCAAATGTTTTATTTTTGAACGTCAGTTCACATTTGTAGGTGGATCATCAGTGTTAGAGCTAAAATTAGCATGTTTAAAGTGATTTTCATGCTTCCAGGGGCTCGGGAAGTTAATTAAATACCATTTGGAGGCATTTAATGTTCGAGCAAAAACGGCTGATTTTCGACAAAAGAGATAACACCCCCCCATTACGTCATGCTTCAGAAATGTGGAAAATGGTCCGTTTTCAAATGTTTTATTTTTGAACGTCAGTTCACATTTGTAGGTGGATCATCAGTGTTAGAGCTAAAATTAGCATGTTTAAAGTGATTTTCATGCTTCCAGGGGCCCAAAACACAAGATTTATGGAATGGTTAAAAGTGCATGAAAATGGCCAATTTACTCACTCTGAGTTCTCAAAAAGGGTTTCTTCACCCCGGGAAGTGAAATAAATACCATTTGGAGGCATTTAATGTTCGAGCAAAAACGGCTGATTTTCGACAAAAGAGATAACACCCCCCCATTACGTCATGCTTCAGAAATGTGGAAAATGGTCCGTTTTTAAATGTTTTATTTTTGAACGTCAGTTCACATTTGTAGGTGGATCATCAGTGTTAGAGCTAAAATTAGCATGTTTAAAGTGATTTTCATGCTTCCAGGGGCTCGGGAAGTTAATTAAATACCATTTGGAGGCATTTAATGTTCGAGCAAAAACGGCTGATTTTCGACAAAAGAGATAACACCCCCCCATTACGTCATGCTTCAGAAATGTGGAAAATGGTCCGTTTTCAAATGTTTTATTTTTGAACGTCAGTTCACATTTGTAGGTGGATCATCAGTGTTAGAGCTAAAATTAGCATGTTTAAAGTGATTTTCATGCTTCCAGGGGCCCAAAACACAAGATTTATGGAATGGTTAAAAGTGCATGAAAATGGCCAATTTACTCACTCTGAGTTCTCAAAAAGGGTTTCTTCACCCCGGGAAGTTAATTAAATACCATTTGGAGGCATTTAATGTTCGAGCAAAAACGGCTGATTTTCGACAAAAGAGATAACACCCCCCCATTACGTCATGCTTCAGAAATGTGGAAAATGGTCTGTTTTCAAATGTTTTATTTTTGAACGTCAGTTCACATTTGTAGGTGGATCATCAGTGTTAGAGCTAAAATTAGCATGTTTAAAGTGATTTTCATGCTTCCAGGGGCTCGGGAAGTTAATTAAATACCATTTGGAGGCATTTAATGTTCGAGCAAAAACGGCTGATTTTCGACAAAAGAGATAACACCCCCCCATTACGTCATGCTTCAGAAATGTGAAAAATGGTCCGTTTTCAAATGTTTTATTTTTGAACGTCAGTTCACATTTGTAGGTGGATCATCAGTGTTAGAGCTAAAATTAGCATGTTTAAAGTGATTTTCATGCTTCCAGGGGCTCGGGAAGTTAATTAAATACCATTTGGAGGCATTTAATGTTCGAGCAAAAACGGCTGATTTTCAACAAAAGAGATAACACCCCCCCATTACGTCATGCTTCAGAAATGTGGAAAATGGTCCGTTTTCAAATGTTCTATTTTTGAACGTCAGTTCACATTTGTAGGTGGACCATCAGTGTTAGAGCTAAAATTAGCATGTTTAAAGTGATTTTCATGCTTCCAGGGGCCCAAAACACAAGATTTATGGAATGGTTAAAAGTGCATGAAAATGGCCAATTTACTCACTCTGAGTTCTCAAAAAGGGTTTCTTCACCCCGGGAAGTTAATTAAATACCATTTGGAGGCATTTAATGTTCGAGCAAAAACGGCTGATTTTCGACAAAAGAGATAACACCCCCCCATTACGTCATGCTTCAGAAATGTGGAAAATGGTCCGTTTTCAAATGCTTTATTTTTGAACGTCAGTTCACATTTGTAGGTGGATCATCAGTGTTAGAGCTAAAATTAGCATGTTTAAAGTGATTTTCATGCTTCCAGGGGCTCGGGAAGTGAAATAAATACCATTTGGAGGCATTTAATGTTCCAGCAAAAACGGCTGATTTTCGACAAAAGAGATAACACCCCCCCATTACGTCATGCTTCAGAAATGTGGAAAATGGTCCGTTTTCAAATGTTTTATTTTTGAACGTCAGTTCACATTTGTAGGTGGATCATCAGTGTTAGAGCTAAAATTAGCATGTTTAAAGTGATTTTCATGCTTCCAGGGGCTCGGGAAGTTAATTAAATACCATTTGGAGGCATTTAATGTTCGAGCAAAAACGGCTGATTTTCGACAAAAGAGATAACACCCCCCGTCATGCTTCAGAAATGTGGAAAATGGTCCGTTTTCAAATGTTTTATTTTTGAACGTCAGTTCACATTTGTAGGTGGATCATCAGTGTTAGAGCTAAAATTAGCATGTTTAAAGTGATTTTCATGCTTCCAGGGGCTCGGGAAGTTAATTAAATACCATTTGGAGGCATTTAATGTTCGAGCAAAAACGGCTGATTTTCGACAAAAGAGATAACACCCCCCCATTACGTCATGCTTCAGAAATGTGGAAAATGGTCCGTTTTCAAATGTTTTATTTTTGAACGTCAGTTCACATTTGTAGGTGGATCATCAGTGTTAGAGCTAAAATTAGCATGTTTAAAGTGATTTTCATGCTTCCAGGGGCTCGGGAAGTTAATTAAATACCATTTGGAGGCATTTAATGTTCGAGCAAAAACGGCTGATTTTCGACAAAAGAGATAACACCCCCCCATTACGTCATGCTTCAGAAATGTGGAAAATGGTCCGTTTTCAAATGTTTTATTTTTGAACGTCAGTTCACATTTGTAGGTGGATCATCAGTGTTAGAGCTAAAATTAGCATGTTTAAAGTGATTTTCATGCTTCCAGGGGCTCGGGAAGTTAATTAAATACAATTTGGAGGCATTTAATGTTCGAGCAAAAACGGCTGATTTTCGACAAAAGAGATAACACCCCCCCATTACGTCATGCTTCAGAAATGTGGAAAATGGTCCGTTTTCAAATGTTTTATTTTTGAACGTCAGTTCACATTTGTAGGTGGATCATCAGTGTTAGAGCTAAAATTAGCATGTTTAAAGTGATTTTCATGCTTCCAGGGGCTCGGGAAGTTAATTAAATACCATTTGGAGGCATTTAATGTTCGAGCAAAAACGGCTGATTTTCGACAAAAGAGATAACACCCCCCCATTACGTCATGCTTCAGAAATGTGGAAAATGGTCCGTTTTCAAATGTTTTATTTTTGAACGTCAGTTCACATTTGTAGGTGGATCATCAGTGTTAGAGCTAAAATTAGCATGTTTAAAGTGATTTTCATGCTTCCAGGGGCTCGGGAAGTTAATTAAATACCATTTGGAGGCATTTAATGTTCGAGCAAAAACGGCTGATTTTCGACAAAAGAGATAACACCCCCCCATTACGTCATGCTTCAGAAATGTGGAAAATGGTCCGTTTTCAAATGTTTTATTTTTGAACGTCAGTTCACATTTGTAGGTGGATCATCAGTGTTAGAGCTAAAATTAGCATGTTTAAAGTGATTTTCATGCTTCCAGGGGCCCAAAACACAAGATTTATGGAATGGTTAAAAGTGCATGAAAATGGCCAATTTACTCACTCTGAGTTCTCAAAAAGGGTTTCTTCACCCCGGGAAGTTAATTAAATACCATTTGGAGGCATTTAATGTTCGAGCAAAAACGGCTGATTTTCGACAAAAGAGATAACACCCCCCCATTACGTCATGCTTCAGAAATGTGGAAAATGGTCCGTTTTCAAATGTTTTATTTTTGAACGTCATTTCACATTTGTAGGTGGATCATCAGTGTTAGAGCTAAAATTAGCATGTTTAAAGTGATTTTCATGCTTCCAGGGGCTCGGGAAGTTAATTAAATACCATTTGGAGGCATTTAATGTTCGAGCAAAAACGGCTGATTTTCGACAAAAGAGATAACACCCCCCCATTACGTCATGCTTCAGAAATGTGGAGAATGGTCCGTTTTCAAATGTTTTATTTTTGAACGTCAGTTCACATTTGTAGGTGGATCATCAGTGTTAGAGCTAAAATTAGCATGTTTAAAGTGATTTTCATGCTTCCAGGGGCTCGGGAAGTTAATTAAATACCATTTGGAGGCATTTAATGTTCGAGCAAAAACGGCTGATTTTCGACAAAAGAGATAACACCCCCCCATTACGTCATGCTTCAGAAATGTGGAAAATGGTCCGTTTTCAAATGTTTTATTTTTGAACATCAGTTCACATTTGTAGGTGGATCATCAGTGTTAGAGCTAAAATTAGCATGTTTAAAGTGATTTTCATGCTTCCAGGGGCCCAAAACACAAGATTTATGGAATGGTTAAAAGTGCATGAAAATGGCCAATTTACTCACTCTGAGTTCTCAAAAAGGGTTTCTTCACCCCGGGAAGTTAATTAAATACCATTTGGAGGCATTTAATGTTCGAGCAAAAACGGCTGATTTTCGACAAAAGAGATAACACCCCCCCATTACGTCATGCTTCAGAAATGTGGAAAATGGTCCGTTTTCAAATGTTTTATTTTTGAACGTCAGTTCACATTTGTAGGTGGATCATCAGTGTTAGAGCTAAAATTAGCATGTTTAAAGTGATTTTCATGCTTCCAGGGGCTCGCGAAGTTAATTAAATACCATTTGGAGGCATTTAATGTTCGAGCAAAAACGGCTGATTTTCGACAAAAGAGATAACACCCCCCCATTACGTCATGCTTCAGAAATGTGGAAAATGGTCCGTTTTCAAATGTTTTATTTTTGAACGTCAGTTCACATTTGTAGGTGGATCATCAGTGTTAGAGCTAAAATTAGCATGTTTAATGGAAAGGGGCGACCACTCGGTCCCCCCGAACGTATGGCAGAGTGCCTCGATCCCCCCGGGAAGCCATTTTGGGCGGGAGGCGCGTCTCGGCTGGTATGCCCGAAGCGGCGTAGCCGGGGCGCGCTTTTTCCCGCCCTTGAGTGGGCTGGCCTAGACACTGACGCCGCCGGCCATGCCCTCGGGGCAGGCAGGGGCGGGTTTACGCCCGCCCTGAAGATGGATAAAAGGAGACGCAAGACCAGAAGACATCCTCTTGTTCCTGTGCTCTGAAGCTGCACCTCCTCGCTGCACGTGAGCTCGAGACGGAACGAAGAGCCAATTTTGAGCGTTTTAATCGTTCTTGTTTGTTTTTCAGTTACTTTGTTGGAGAATGCCGAAGAAGGTTGGAAAGCGCATGAATACCGACCAGATGCTGCGTGTTCTCATGAAGGAGATGTCCGAGCTAAGGAAGCGGGTGGACAAGAATGAGGAAAGGGGTCCAAAACGTCCTTTGGCGGGAGCAGCCCCGGGAGGGAAAAACAAGAGGCCCAGGAGGGGGGCAGCGGGTGATGAGATCCCCGGTCCCAGTGCCCCGCTCGAGGCCCCAATTCCCGTGCCAGAGGAGGGGAATCCGATCACCCCCGTGTCCGAGGATGATATGCCGCCGGAGTTGGCAGCACAATTGGCAGCGTGGTTGGGTAAAGGTAACGAGGGCGCCACGGCTGTCGAAGCGCAGGCGCTGATAAAGCAATTGCGTGAGAAACGGGAAGCAGCCAAGGTGCCCGTGCCGGCTGCAGCAGGGGACAAGACACCAGGGACGATTGCGACCACAGAGGCAGCGTCAGGTGCAGGTAAGCGGCCATTGCCGATCGCGAGGGATGAGTCAACACCCTCTCGGAGAGAAAAGTTGGGGCAACATGTTCCTTTGGCAATTAAGGAAAAGATTTGGGCGGGGGAGTATGTGAACATTTTTTCATTGCTTGTTGATCATTATGAGGTGGAGCATGTAAAGAGTCAGAAGGATCTCATGCATCCGAGTGTTTGGCGCGCAAAAATGGCCGCCTTTAAAGTGAATGAGAATATCGGCAATTGGGGCAATGCCTGGGGAATCTTTACATCAATCTTGGGGGAACGTAGACCTGAGTTGCTTTCCGAGTTCCCAATCTACCAATCACGAATCATGGGGTACTCGACATCGCACCAGGGTAATCATTGGTTTTGTTACGATAATATGTTCAGAAAAGAAAAGGAGCATAATAAAAGTTTAACCTGGGATTGTTATGATGCCTTGACTTGGGATAAAATGAAAGAGTCAGGAATGTTGAAAATGCCGTTGGTAGGAAGTAATGTGGGCGAATCCTCCCGACAATATGCGGGGACGCCTTTTCGATCAGGTTCGGGTGCCGACGATCACTCGAAACCTACCGGCAATACAGGAAGAAAGGGTTTCTGTTTTAATTACAACAGAGGTAAATGTACGAGACCGCAGGGATCGTGTAAATTCACACATGAATGTAGTGGTTGTGGGTCGTCCCATCCTGAGGCCTCGTGCAGAGCCAGAACGGGTGATAACGGGGGGAGAGGAGGTGCCAAACAGGTCTAATATAGTCCGAGGGGCGCCTTTACCCACTCCCATTGATACCCTGGCAATGATTCCTTGGCTCAGTGACTACCCGGATCGTACTTCTGCTGGGGTGCTGCGAAACGGTTTTTCGTATGGTTTCCGCATCCCGGTAGGGGACTTTCAGGGTGTGGATAAGTGTAAAAATCAAATTTCCGTCTTGCAGCATACAACCGTAGTACAGGATAAGATCCGGAAAGAGGAGACTCGAGGTCGGGTCGCTGGCCCGTTTAGTGTACCCCCGGTCCAGAATTTTGTTTGTTCCCCCTTAGGGGTAGTCCCCAAGAAAGACCCTGGAGAGTTCCGACTAATTCATAATTTATCGGCTCCACGAGGTTTTTCCGTAAATGAGGCAATCGACCCAGAAGTGTGTTCGGTGCGGTACGCATCCTTTGATGAGGCCGTAGCCATTTTGAATCGCCTGGGGCCCGGGGCGCTGATGGCGAAGTCAGATATCGAGTCAGCGTTCCGATTGCTCCCGGTACACCCAGACGACCAGCGTCTCCTAGGTTTCATGTTTCAGGGTTGTTATTACATGGATAGGTGTATGCCAATGGGGTGTTCTATATCCTGTGCTTATTTCGAGAAATTCAGTAGTTTTCTACAATGGGTCTTCACAAAGAAAACGGGTTTCCAAGATGTAATGCACTACCTTGATGATTTCCTGTTTCTTGGGGCTGACGGGGGTTTTGAATGTGGCCGGGCCTTGGCCGAATTTTGTGTGTTGATGAACCAGTTTGGTGTGCCATTGGCGCCGGGTAAAACAGTGGGTCCTACGACTTGCCTCGAGTTTCTGGGGATCGAGTTGGACTCCATTGAGGGGTGTTTCCGTTTGCCAGCCGAGAAAGTGTTGAAGTTCAGGGCTGCGCTGCAACTGTGTATAAATGCATCAAAAGTTACGCTGCAACAATTACAGCAGGTGGTGGGACAGTTGAATTTTGCCCTGAGGGTAATACCAATGGCCTGCCCGTTTTCCCGTTCAATTGCCCAAGCGATGGTTGGCCTTAAAGAAGGCCATCATCGCACGAGACTATCAGCCGAGATCCGCCAGGACATGCGTATTTGGTTAGCATTTTTGGCGGATTTCAATGGTAGAATCGTCTGGAATAAACCAGCCGTGTCTTCTGAAGTGCTGGGGCTGTGGACAGATTCGGCGGGAAGCGTAGGTTTTGGCGCCATTTTCGGCACAAAATGGTCGGCACAAAGATGGCCGACATGGTGGCATGAGAATGGTCTGACGAGTAATATTGCTTTCCTCGAACTGTTTCCCATCTTGGTGGCCTTGAGAACATGGCCTGATGGGTTCAAGGATCACTCTGTCATATTTTGGTCTGACAATATGACCGTGGTCGAGTGCATCAATAGTCAGGCAGCACGTTGTAAGTTGATCTTAAGACTGCTTAAAGAAATTGTTTTACTGTGTATGCAATTGAACGTGCTATTCAGAGCAAAACACGTTCCAGGGGTGTTGAATCAGGCGGCTGACGCACTGTCTCGTTTTCAAATGCAGGCTTTTTCGGGTTTCCTTCCCTCAGCGGACCCGGAGCCGGCACCATTTCCCGAAGCTCTCTGGTCTCTCGGTGCCCCGAACTTCGTCACCTCGTGGGAGAGAGTCTAGCACCAAGGACGAGGAAGGCATACGAAGGGGCGTTTAGGGCCTATTTAGCCTTTTTGGGGACTGTTAGAGAGCGACTTTGGGGTCACGAGGAATGGGTAGTGAATTTCCTGTTGTCCTTACGTAGGGCTGGGAAATCGGTGGCTACGGCCCAGAGGCATCGTGCTGCCATTTCCTTTGTTGCCAGAGCACACGCTATCCAAGACCCTACAGCGTCTTTCGTTGTGCAGAAAGCGCTGCGTGGGTGGCAACGCCTGGAGGGTCGCAGAGTGGATTTAAGGCGCCCGATAGGTTTGGATAGATTGTCCAGTTGTTGGCTACACTCCCTGCCACATGTTCATCTCAGTTTGAGGCGGTGCTGTTCCGAGCCGCTTTTACGCTAGCATTTCACGGGGCAATGCGGGTAAGCGAACTAGTTGCGAGGAACAAACTGGATGTGGCGGGGGGTTTGTGCCAGGAACACGTTCAGATCAGGGGAGAAACAATGACTGTCTCCTTTGTAAGGTCCAAGACGGACCAAGATGGGTTGGGTGACTGCGTCATCATACGCAGGATTCCTGGGTCCTCCATATGTCCGGTAAAGTGTTTAGAGGATTACCTAGCACGAAGGGTGGCATCATGGGGGGGGACTTTGTTAAGACACGCGGACGCCACCCCACTGACGAAATTTCAGTTTCAGCGGGTGCTTGCGATGTCAATTGCCGCTGCGGGCTTGAACCCGGGCGATTTTGGGACCCATTCCTTTCGGATAGGGGCTGCTACGGAAGCTACAGCCAGGGGTCTTAATGTTGAACAAGTGAAACGAGTGGGGCGTTGGTCCTCCAATTGTTATAAAAGATACGTGCGGTTGCACATGTTGTGAAGCTGTAATTATGTACTCTGTACTGACGCTTCTTGTTTTTGTTTGGTTTCAGTTACGCAAGCCTACGAGGCGGGGCGGACTACGCAGTCGACCCTACACCGGGCCAGCGGTCAGACATCACCGGCTGTGAAAAAGGAGGTGTGGGTCGTGGGCCACTCATACGTGAGGCGTGCCGCAGACGTATTCAAAGCAGGTGACTTGGTTCACGTAGCTGGGGAATACGGGTACAGGATGTCCTTCCACGGAAGGGGCGGTCTCTGTATTGACCAGTTTCAAACATTCTTTGAGGATTTGTTAGGGCGGACAAGGTCACCGCCGTCTATAGTTATAGTACATGTTGGGGGCAATGATTTGGTCACCATCGGTAGACGACTACTCCTGGAGGCAATGCTTTCCACTGTAAGTTGTTTGGCGAGGAGAGTTCCGGGGTGTACGATTGCATCGTCCCATTTGATTCCACGAAAGGTGTGGCGGGGGGCTATCTCTATACCTGCTTTGAATCATTCCGTTAGAAAGCTTAACAATAAAGTGAGTAGGTTGTTCCGTTCCAGGACATTGCATTCTATTTCCCATGGCTGTATTAATGATGACAGGATGTATTCGGGGGATGGGGTGCATTTGTCTTGGGTGGGGAATGAGTTATTCTTAGGAGACTTCTTAGCATGGTTGAAATCTTTGAAACATGACCTTTAGGTAGGAGTTTTTGTGGGGAGTCCGGATAGCCGGTCAACTATCCGGCCTTGTGGCGGTAAGGTCATGATCGGTGAGCACTAATTGGAAGATCCCTATGAGTGGGCGTCACCCAACACGGATGGGAGCGCTCGGGGGAGGTGGCCTTTGGCCCCTCAACGGGGAGGCGGTCCCTTCTAAGGATGGGTCGCCGAAAGAAGAGGAAAGGCGGTCAAGGCCCCTTCCTGTGTAGGAGGGGGTACAGCCCCCTCCTGGGGAATTTCCCGGGGCCAGTGACATCTGCGACGGCAGATGCGGTAAGTTGTGTGGGGTTGGGGGGAGGTCTACGATACCTTCTAGATACCTCACACGAGTTCGAACGACCTTTAAATGGCGTCGAGTTGATAAGTGCCCCCGTCAAGACAAGGGAAATTGTAGTAGTTGCACGTGAGTACGCCTCAGTGCGGTCGCCCCTCCCAAGTGGGGGGGGGTATGTCTGGTTAGGGATCTTGACACCGGTTACGACCTTGCCGTTGGCCCTTAAACGTTAGGATGTACAATTTCAATATTTCAAGTAAATGTTTTGTAGGATGTTAGATCGGATAGGAGAACCTCTGTATTAGAGAATCTGTTAAAGTTAGCCAAACATCGCAATGTGGTATGAAATTGTACATTAATGTTTAACTGTTTTAATTTTTTGTTTTAATAAATACGGCCGGGAGGGTCACTCCTTCCCACTTCCAAAAACTTCAAGAACTGTTTCCGGTTTCCCTCATTTGGGGATTGTGTTGAGAGGGGGTGGCGGGTATCTCAGCCATATGGAAAGGGGCGACCACTCGGTCCCCCCGAACGTATGGCAGAGTGCCTCGATCCCCCCGGGAAGCCATTTTGGGCGGGAGGCGCGTCTCGGCTGGTATGCCCGAAGCGGCGTAGCCGGGGCGCGCTTTTTCCCGCCCTTGAGTGGGCTGGCCTAGACACTGACGCCGCCGGCCACGCCCTCGGGGCAGGCAGGGGCGGGTTTACGCCCGCCCTGAAGATGGATAAAAGGAGACGCAAGACCAGAAGACATCCTCTTGTTCCTGTGCTCTGAAGCTGCACCTCCTCGCTGCACGTGAGCTCGAGACGGAACGAAGAGCCAATTTTGACCCACCCACCAGCCCCTGAGGACAGCTAGTTTGTTTTAATAAAGTTGATCAGTTATTCTATTTCGTTTTCAGGTTGTTTTGGTGTTATGTTGATATTTAGTGTGTAATAAAGATTGGTGTAATTTTCAGGTTGTGTGATTAAAGAATTTCGGATTTAAGGTCCATTTAGTACAGGTTTTTTCGGTCATAGTGGCCAATGTAGTTTCATTTAAGTAGCATTTGTCGTATTTATTTCGGTCAGACGGTAGGCGGTAAGGTCATGATCGGTGAGCACTAATTGGAAGATCCCTATGAGTGGGCGTCACCCAACACGGATGGGAGCGCTCGGGGGAGGTGGCCTTTGGCCCCTCAACGGGGAGGCGGTCCCTTCTAAGGATGGGTCGCCGAAAGAAGAGGAAAGGCGGTCAAGGCCCCTTCCTGTGTAGGAGGGGGTACAGCCCCCTCCTGGGGAATTTCCCGGGGCCAGTGACATCTGCGACGGCAGATGCGGTAAGTTGTGTGGGGTTGGGGGGAGGTCTACGATACCTTCTAGATACCTCACACGAGTTCGAACGACCTTTAAATGGCGTCGAGTTGATAAGTGCCCCCGTCAAGACAAGGGAAATTGTAGTAGTTGCACGTGAGTACGCCTCAGTGCGGTCGCCCCTCCCAAGTGGGGGGGGGTATGTCTGGTTAGGGATCTTGACACCGGTTACGACCTTGCCGTTGGCCCTTAAACGTTAGGATGTACAATTTCAATATTTCAAGTAAATGTTTTGTAGGATGTTAGATCGGCTAGGAGAACCTCTGTATTAGAGAATCTGTTAAAGTTAGCCAAACATCGCAATGTGGTATGAAATTGTACATTAATGTTTAACCGTTTTAATTTTTTGTTTTAATAAATACGGCTGGGAGGGTCACTCCTTCCCACTTCCAAAAACTTCAAGAACTGTTTCCGGTTTCCCTCATTTGGGGATTGTGTTGAGAGGGGGTGGCGGGTATCTCAGCCATAAGTGATTTTCATGCTTCCAGGGGCTCGGGAAGTGAAATAAATACCATTTGGAGGCATTTAATGTTCGAGCAAAAACGGCTGATTTTCGACAAAAGAGATAACACCCCCCCATTACCTCATGCTTCAGAAATGTGGAAAATGGTCCGTTTTCAAATGTTTTATTTTTGAACGTCAGTTCACATTTGTAGGTGGATCATCAGTGTTAGAGCTAAAATTAGCATGTTTAAAGTGATTTTCATGCTTCCAGGGGCCCAAAACACAAGATTTATGGAATGGTTAAAAGTGCATGAAAATGGCCAATTTACTCACTCTGGGTTCTCAAAAAGGGTTTCTTCACCCCGGGAAGTTAATTAAATACCATTTGGAGGCATTTAATGTTCAAGCAAAAACAGCTGATTTTCGACAAAAGAGATAACACCCCCCCATTACGTCATGCTTCAGAAATGTGGAAAATGGTCCGTTTTCAAATGTTTTATTTTTGAACGTCAGTTCACATTTGTAGGTGGATCATCAGTGTTAGAGCTAAAATTAGCATGTTTAAAGTGATTTTAATGCTTCCAGGGGCTCGGGAAGTTAATTAAATACCATTTGGAGGCATTTAATGTTCGAGCAAAAACGGCTGATTTTCGACAAAAGAGATAACACCCCCCCATTACGTCATGCTTCAGAAATGTGGAAAATGGTCCATTTTCAAATGTTTTATTTTTGAACGTCAGTTCACATTTGTAGGTGGATCATCAGTGTTAGAGCTAAAATTAGCATGTTTAAAGTGATTTTCATGCTTCCAGGGGCTCGGGAAGTGAAATAAATACCATTTGGAGGCATTTAATGTTCGAGCAAAAACGGCTGATTTTCGACAAAAGAGATAACACCCCCCCATTACGTCATGCTTCAGAAATGTGGAAAATGGTCCGTTTTCAAATGTTTTATTTTTGAACGTCAGTTCACATTTGTAGGTGGATCATCAGTGTTAGAGCTAAAATTAGCATGTTTAAAGTGATTTTCATGCTTCCAGGGGCCCAAAACACAAGATTTATGGAATGGTTAAAAGTGCATGAAAATGGCCAATTTACTCACTCTGAGTTCTCAAAAAGGGTTTCTTCACCCCGGGAAGTTAATTAAATACCATTTGGAGGCATTTAATGTTCGCGCAAAAACGGCTGATTTTCGACAAAAGAGATAACACCCCCCCATTACGTCATGCTTCAGAAATGTGGAAAATGGTCCGTTTTCAAATGTTTTATTTTTGAACGTCAGTTCACATTTGTAGGTGGATCATCAGTGTTAGAGCTAAAATTAGCATGTTTAAAGTGATTTTCATGCTTCCAGGGGCCCAAAACACAAGATTTATGGAATGGTTAAAAGTGCATGAAAATGGCCAATTTACTCACTCTGAGTTCTCAAAAAGGGTTTCTTCACCCCGGGAAGTTAATTAAATACCATTTGGAGGCATTTAATGTTCGAGCAAAAACGGCTGATTTTCGACAAAAGAGATAACACCCCCCCATTACGTCATGCTTCAGAAATGTGGAAAATGGTCGGTTTTCAAATGTTTTATATTTGAACGTCAGTTCACATTTGTAGGTGGATCATCAGTGTTAGAGCTAAAATTAGCATGTTTAAAGTGATTTTCATGCTTCCAGGGGCTCGGGAAGTTAATTAAATACCATTTGGAGGCATTTAATGTTCGAGCAAAAATGGCTGATTTTCGACAAAAGAGATAACACCCCCCCATTACGTCATGCTTCAGAAATGTGGAAAATGGTCCGTTTTCAAATGTTTTATTTTTGAACGTCAGTTCACATTTGTAGGTGGATCATCAGTGTTAGAGCTAAAATTAGCATGTTTAAAGTGATTTTCATGCTTCCAGGGGCCCAAAACACAAGATTTATGGAATGGTTAAAAGTGCATGAAAATGGCCAATTTACTCACTCTGAGTTCTCAAAAAGGGTTTCTTCACCCCGGGAAGTTAATTAAATACCATTTGGAGGCATTTAATGTTCGAGCAAAAACGGCTGATTTTCGACAAAAGAGATAACACCCCCCCATTACGTCATGCTTCAGAAATGTGGAAAATGGTCCGTTTTCAAATGTTTTATTTTTGAACGTCAGTTCACATTTGTAGGTGGATCATCAGTGTTAGAGCTAAAATTAGCATGTTTAAAGTGATTTTCATGCTTCCAGGGGCTCGGGAAGTGAAATAAATACCATTTGGAGGCATTTAATGTTCGAGCAAAAACGGCTGATTTTCGACAAAAGAGATAACACCCCCCCATTACCTCATGCTTCAGAAATGTGGAAAATGGTCCGTTTTCAAATGTTTTATTTTTGAACGTCAGTTCACATTTGTAGGTGGATCATCAGTGTTAGAGCTAAAATTAGCATGTTTAAAGTGATTTTCATGCTTCCAGGGGCCCAAAACACAAGATTTATGGAATGGTTAAAAGTGCATGAAAATGGCCAATTTACTCACTCTGGGTTCTCAAAAAGGGTTTCTTCACCCCGGGAAGTTAATTAAATACCATTTGGAGGCATTTAATGTTAAAGCAAAAACAGCTGATTTTCGACAAAAGAGATAACACCCCCCCATTACGTCATGCTTCAGAAATGTGGAAAATGGTCCGTTTTCAAATGTTTTATTTTTGAACGTCAGTTCACATTTGTAGGTGGATCATCAGTGTTAGAGCTAAAATTAGCATGTTTAAAGTGATTTTAATGCTTCCAGGGGCTCGGGAAGTTAATTAAATACCATTTGGAGGCATTTAATGTTCGAGCAAAAACGGCTGATTTTCGACAAAAGAGATAACACCCCCCCATTACGTCATGCTTCAGAAATGTGGAAAATGGTCCATTTTCAAATGTTTTATTTTTGAACGTCAGTTCACATTTGTAGGTGGATCATCAGTGTTAGAGCTAAAATTAGCATGTTTAAAGTGATTTTCATGCTTCCAGGGGCTCGGGAAGTTAATTAAATACCATTTGGAGGCATTTAATGTTCGAGCAAAAACGGCTGATTTTCGACAAAAGAGATAACACCCCCCCATTACGTCATGCTTCAGAAATGTGGAAAATGGTCCATTTTCAAATGTTTTATTTTTGAACGTCAGTTCACATTTGTAGGTGGATCATCAGTGTTAGAGCTAAAATTAGCATGTTTAAAGTGATTTTCATGCTTCCAGGGGCTCGGGAAGTGAAATAAATACCATTTGGAGGCATTTAATGTTCGAGCAAAAACGGCTGATTTTCGACAAAAGAGATAACACCCCCCCATTACGTCATGCTTCAGAAATGTGGAAAATGGTCCGTTTTCAAATGTTTTATTTTTGAACGTCAGTTCACATTTGTAGGTGGATCATCAGTGTTAGAGCTAAAATTAGCATGTTTAAAGTGATTTTCATGCTTCCAGGGGCCCAAAACACAAGATTTATGGAATGGTTAAAAGTGCATGAAAATGGCCAATTTACTCACTCTGAGTTCTCAAAAAGGGTTTCTTCACCCCGGGAAGTTAATTAAATACCATTTGGAGGCATTTAATGTTCGAGGAAAAACGGCTGATTTTCGACAAAAGAGATAACACCCCCCCATTACGTCATGCTTCAGAAATGTGGAAAATGGTCCGTTTTCAAATGTTTTATTTTTGAACGTCAGTTCACATTTGTAGGTGGATCATCAGTGTTAGAGCTAAAATTAGCATGTTTAAAGTGATTTTCATGCTTGCAGGGGCTCGGGAAGTTAATTAAATACCATTTGGAGGCATTTAATGTTCGAGCAAAAACGGCTGATTTTCGACAAAAGAGATAACACCCCCCCATTACGTCATGCTTCAGAAATGTGGAAAATGGTCCGTTTTAAAATGTTTTATTTTTGAACGTCAGTTCACATTGGTAGGTGGATCATCAGTGTTAGAGCTAAAATTAGCATGTTTAAAGTGATTTTCATGCTTCCAGGGGCTCGGGAAGTTAATTAAATACCATTTGGAGGCATTTAATGTTCGAGCAAAAACGGCTGATTTTCGACAAAAGAGATAACACCCCCCCATTACGTCATGCTTCAGAAATGTGGAAAATGGTCCGTTTTCAAATGTTTTATTTTTGAACGTCAGTTCACATTTGTAGGTGGATCATCAGTGTTAGAGCTAAAATTAGCATGTTTAAAGTGATTTTCATGCTTCCAGGGGCCCAAAACACAAGATTTATGGAATGGTTAAAAGTGCATGAAAATGGCCAATTTACTCACTCTGAGTTCTCAAAAAGGGTTTCTTCACCCCGGGAAGTTAATTAAATACCATTTGGAGGCATTTAATGTTCGCGCAAAAACGGCTGATTTTCGACAAAAGAGATAACACCCCCCCATTACGTCATGCTTCAGAAATGTGGAAAATGGTCCGTTTTCAAATGTTTTATTTTTGAACGTCAGTTCACATTTGTAGGTGGATCATCAGTGTTAGAGCTAAAATTAGCATGTTTAAAGTGATTTTCATGCTTCCAGGGGCCCAAAACACAAGATTTATGGAATGGTTAAAAGTGCATGAAAATGGCCAATTTACTCACTCTGAGTTCTCAAAAAGGGTTTCTTCACCCCGGGAAGTTAATTAAATACCATTTGGAGGCATTTAATGTTCGAGCAAAAACGGCTGATTTTCGACAAAAGAGATAACACCCCCCCATTACGTCATGCTTCAGAAATGTGGAAAATGGTCCGTTTTCAAATGTTTTATATTTGAACGTCAGTTCACATTTGTAGGTGGATCATCAGTGTTAGAGCTAAAATTAGCATGTTTAAAGTGATTTTCATGCTTCCAGGGGCTCGGGAAGTTAATTAAATACCATTTGGAGGCATTTAATGTTCGAGCAAAAATGGCTGATTTTCGACAAAAGAGATAACACCCCCCCATTACGTCATGCTTCAGAAATGTGGAAAATGGTCCGTTTTCAAATGTTTTATTTTTGAACGTCAGTTCACATTTGTAGGTGGATCATCAGTGTTAGAGCTAAAATTAGCATGTTTAAAGTGATTTTCATGCTTCCAGGGGCCCAAAACACAAGATTTATGGAATGGTTAAAAGTGCATGAAAATGGCCAATTTACTCACTCTGAGTTCTCAAAAAGGGTTTCTTCACCCCGGGAAGTTAATTAAATACCATTTGGAGGCATTTAATGTTCGAGCAAAAACGGCTGATTTTCGACAAAAGAGATAACACCCCCCCATTACGTCATGCTTCAGAAATGTGGAAAATGGTCCGTTTTCAAATGTTTTATTTTTGAACGTCAGTTCACATTTGTAGGTGGATCATCAGTGTTAGAGCTAAAATTAGCATGTTTAAAGTGATTTTCATGCTTCCAGGGGCTCGGGAAGTGAAATAAATACCATTTGGAGGCATTTAATGTTCAAGCAAAAACGGCTGATTTTCGACAAAAGAGATAACACCCCCCCATTACGTCATGCTTCAGAAATGTGGAAAATGGTCCGTTTTCAAATGTTTTATTTTTGAACGTCAGTTCACATTTGTAGGTGGATCATCAGTGTTAGAGCTAAAATTAGCATGTTTAAAGTGATTTTCATGCTTCCAGGGGCCCAAAACACAAGATTTATGGAATGGTTAAAAGTGCATGAAAATGGCCAATTTACTCACTCTGAGTTCTCAAAAAGGGTTTCTTCACCCCGGGAAGTTAATTAAATACCATTTGGAGGCATTTAATGTTCGAGGAAAAACGGCTGATTTTCGACAAAAGAGATAACACCCCCCCATTACGTCATGCTTCAGAAATGTGGAAAATGGTCCGTTTTCAAATGTTTTATTTTTGAACGTCAGTTCACATTTGTAGGTGGATCATCAGTGTTAGAGCTAAAATTAGCATGTTTAAAGTGATTTTCATGCTTCCAGGGGCCCAAAACACAAGATTTATGGAATGGTTAAAAGTGCATGAAAATGGCCAATTTACTCACTCTGAGTTCTCAAAAAGGGTTTCTTCACCCCGGGAAGTGAAATAAATACCATTTGGAGGCATTTAATGTTCGAGCAAAAACGGCTGATTTTCGACAAAAGAGATAACACCCCCCCATTACGTCATGCTTCAGAAATGTGGAAAATGGTCCGTTTTCAAATGTTTTATTTTTGAACGTCAGTTCACATTGGTAGGTGGATCATCAGTGTTAGAGCTAAAATTAGCATGTTTAAAGTGATTTTCATGCTTCCAGGGGCTCGGGAAGTTAATTAAATACCATTTGTAGGCATTTAATGTTCGAGCAAAAACGGCTGATTTTCGACAAAAGAGATAACACCCCCCCATTACGTCATGCTTCAGAAATGTGGAAAATGGTCCATTTTCAAATGTTTTATTTTTAAACGTCAGTTCACATTTGTAGGTGGATCATCAGTGTTAGAGCTAAAATTAGCATGTTTAAAGTGATTTTCATGCTTCCAGGGGCCCAAAACACAAGATTTATGGAATGGTTAAAAGTGCATGAAAATGGCCAATTTACTCACTCTGAGTTCTCAAAAAGGGTTTCTTCACCCCGGGAAGTTAATTAAATACCATTTGGAGGCATTTAATGTTCGCGCAAAAACGGCTGATTTTCGACAAAAGAGATAACACCCCCCCATTACGTCATGCTTCAGAAATGTGGAAAATGGTCCGTTTTCAAATGTTTTATTTTTGAACGTCAGTTCACATTTGTAGGTGGATCATCAGTGTTAGAGCTAAAATTAGCATGTTTAAAGTGATTTTCATGCTTCCAGGGGCTCGGGAAGTTAATTAAATACCATTTGGAGGCATTTAATGTTCGAGCAAAAACGGCTGATTTTCGACAAAAGAGATAACACCCCCCCATTACGTCATGCTTCAGAAATGTGGAAAATGGTCCGTTTTCAAATGTTTTATTTTTGAACGTCAGTTCACATTTGTAGGTGGATCATCAGTGTTAGAGCTAAAATTAGCATGTTTAAAGTGATTTTCATGCTTCCAGGGGCCCAAAACACAAGATTTATGGAATGGTTAAAAGTGCATGAAAATGGCCAATTTACTCACTCTGAGTTCTCAAAAAGGGTTTCTTCACCCCGGGAAGTTAATTAAATACCATTTGGAGGCATTTAATTTTCGAGCAAAAACGGCTGATTTTCGACAAAAGAGATAACACCCCCCCATTACGTCATGCTTCAGAAATGTGGAAAATGGTCCGTTTTCAAATGTTTTATTTTTGAACGTCAGTTCACATTTGTAGGTGGATCATCAGTGTTAGAGCTAAAATTAGCATGTTTAAAGTGATTTTCATGCTTCCAGGGGCTCGGGAAGTTAATTAAATACCATTTGGAGGCATTTAATGTTCGAGCAAAAACGGCTGATTTTCGACAAAAGAGATAACACCCCCCCATTACGTCATGCTTCAGAAATGTGGAAAATGGTCAGTTTTCAAATGTTTTATTTTTGAACGTCAGTTCACATTTGTAGGTGGATCATCAGTGCTAGAGCTAAAATTAGCATGTTTAAAGTGATTTTCATGCTTCCAGGGGCTCGGGAAGTGAAATAAATACCATTTGGAGGCATTTAATGTTCGAGCAAAAACGGCTGATTTTCGACAAAAGAGATAACACCCCCCCATTACGTCATGCTTCAGAAATGTGGAAAATGGTCCGTTTTCAAATGTTTTATTTTTGAACGTCAGTTCACATTTGTAGGTGGATCATCAGTGTTAGAGCTAAAATTAGCATGTTTAAAGTGATTTTCATGCTTCCAGGGGCCCAAAACACAAGATTTATGGAATGGTTAAAAGTGCATGAAAATGGCCAATTTACTCACTCTGAGTTCTCAAAAAGGGTTTCTTCACCCCGGGAAGTTAATTAAATACCATTTGGAGGCATTTAATGTTCGAGCAAAAACGGCTGATTTTCGACAAAAGAGATAACACCCCCCCATTACGTCATGCTTCAGAAATGTGGAAAATGGTCCGTTTTCAAATGTTTTATTTTTGAACGTCAGTTCACATTTGTAGGTGGATCATCAGTGTTAGAGCTAAAATTAGCATGATTAAAGTGATTTTCATGCTTCCAGGGGCTCGGGAAGTTAATTAAATACCATTTGGAGGCATTTAATGTTCGAGCAAAAACGGCTGATTTTCGACAAGAGAGATAACACCCCCCCATTACGTCATGCTTCAGAAATGTGGAAAATGGTCCGTTTTCAAATGTTTTATTTTTGAACGTCAGTTCACATTTGTAGGTGGATCATCAGTGTTAGAGCTAAAATTAGCATGTTTAAAGTGATTTTCATGCTTCCAGGGGCCCAAAACACAAGATTTATGGAATGGTTAAAAGTGCATGAAAATGGCCAATTTACTCACTCTGAGTTCTCAAAAAGGGTTTCTTCACCCCGGGAAGTGAAATAAATACCATTTGGAGGCATTTAATGTTCGAGCAAAAATGGCTGATTTTCGACAAAAGAGATAACACCCCCCCCATTACGTCATGCTTCAGAAATGTGGAAAATGGTCCGTTTTCAAATGTTTTATTTTTGAACGTCAGTTCACATTTGTAGGTGGATCATCAGTGTTAGAGCTAAAATTAGCATGTTTAAAGTGATTTTCATGCTTCCAGGGGCTCGGGAAGTTAATTAAATACCATTTGGAGGCATTTAATGTTCGAGCAAAAACGGCTAATTTTCGACAAAAGAGATAACACCCCCCCCCCATTACGTCATGCTTCAGAAATGTGGAAAATGGTCCGTTTTCAAATGTTTCATTTTTGAACGTCAGTTCACATTTGTAGGTGGATCATCAGTGTTAGAGCTAAAATTAGCATGTTTAAAGTGATTTTCATGCTTCCAGGGGCTCGGGAAGTTAATTAAATACCATTTGGAGGCATTTAATGTTCGAGCAAAAACGGCTGATTTTCGACAAAAGAGATAACACCCCCCCATTACGTCATGCTTCAGAAATGTGGAAAATGGTCCGTTTTCAAATGTTTTATATTTGAACGTCAGTTCACATTTGTAGGTGGATCATCAGTGTTAGAGCTAAAATTAGCATGTTTAAAGTGATTTTCATGCTTCCAGGGGCTCGGGAAGTTAATTAAATACCATTTGGAGGCATTTAATGTTCGAGCAAAAATGGCTGATTTTCGACAAAAGAGATAACACCCCCCCATTACGTCATGCTTCAGAAATGTGGAAAATGGTCCGTTTTCAAATGTTTTATTTTTGAACGTCAGTTCACATTTGTAGGTGGATCATCAGTGTTAGAGCTAAAATTAGCATGTTTAAAGTGATTTTCATGCTTCCAGGGGCCCAAAACACAAGATTTATGGAATGGTTAAAAGTGCATGAAAATGGCCAATTTACTCACTCTGAGTTCTCAAAAAGGGTTTCTTCACCCCGGGAAGTTAATTAAATACCATTTGGAGGCATTTAATGTTCGAGCAAAAACGGCTGATTTTCGACAAAAGAGATAACACCCCCCCATTACGTCATGCTTCAGAAATGTGGAAAATGGTCCGTTTTCAAATGTTTTATATTTGAACGTCAGTTCACATTTGTAGGTGGATCATCAGTGTTAGAGCTAAAATTAGCATGTTTAAAGTGATTTTCATGCTTCCAGGGGCTCGGGAAGTTAATTAAATACCATTTGGAGGCATTTAATGTTCGAGCAAAAATGGCTGATTTTCGACAAAAGAGATAACACCCCCCCATTACGTCATGCTTCAGAAATGTGGAAAATGGTCCGTTTTCAAATGTTTTATTTTTGAACGTCAGTTCACATTTGTAGGTGGATCATCAGTGTTAGAGCTAAAATTAGCATGTTTAAAGTGATTTTCATGCTTCCAGGGGCCCAAAACACAAGATTTATGGAATGGTTAAAAGTGCATGAAAATGGCCAATTTACTCACTCTGAGTTCTCAAAAAGGGTTTCTTCACCCCGGGAAGTTAATTAAATACCATTTGGAGGCATTTAATGTTCGAGCAAAAACGGCTGATTTTCGACAAAAGAGATAACACCCCCCCATTACGTCATGCTTCAGAAATGTGGAAAATGGTCCGTTTTCAAATGTTTTATTTTTGAACGTCAGTTCACATTTGTAGGTGGATCATCAGTGTTAGAGCTAAAATTAGCATGTTTAAAGTGATTTTCATGCTTCCAGGGGCTCGGGAAGTGAAATAAATACCATTTGGAGGCATTTAATGTTCAAGCAAAAACGGCTGATTTTCGACAAAAGAGATAACACCCCCCCATTACGTCATGCTTCAGAAATGTGGAAAATGGTCCGTTTTCAAATGTTTTATTTTTGAACGTCAGTTCACATTTGTAGGTGGATCATCAGTGTTAGAGCTAAAATTAGCATGTTTAAAGTGATTTTCATGCTTCCAGGGGCCCAAAACACAAGATTTATGGAATGGTTAAAAGTGCATGAAAATGGCCAATTTACTCACTCTGAGTTCTCAAAAAGGGTTTCTTCACCCCGGGAAGTTAATTAAATACCATTTGGAGGCATTTAATGTTCGAGGAAAAACGGCTGATTTTCGACAAAAGAGATAACACCCCCCCATTACGTCATGCTTCAGAAATGTGGAAAATGGTCCGTTTTCAAATGTTTTATTTTTGAACGTCAGTTCACATTTGTAGGTGGATCATCAGTGTTAGAGCTAAAATTAGCATGTTTAAAGTGATTTTCATGCTTCCAGGGGCCCAAAACACAAGATTTATGGAATGGTTAAAAGTGCATGAAAATGGCCAATTTACTCACTCTGAGTTCTCAAAAAGGGTTTCTTCACCCCGGGAAGTGAAATAAATACCATTTGGAGGCATTTAATGTTCGAGCAAAAACGGCTGATTTTCGACAAAAGAGATAACACCCCCCCATTACGTCATGCTTCAGAAATGTGGAAAATGGTCCGTTTTCAAATGTTTTATTTTTGAACGTCAGTTCACATTGGTAGGTGGATCATCAGTGTTAGAGCTAAAATTAGCATGTTTAAAGTGATTTTCATGCTTCCAGGGGCTCGGGAAGTTAATTAAATACCATTTGTAGGCATTTAATGTTCGAGCAAAAACGGCTGATTTTCGACAAAAGAGATAACACCCCCCCATTACGTCATGCTTCAGAAATGTGGAAAATGGTCCATTTTCAAATGTTTTATTTTTAAACGTCAGTTCACATTTGTAGGTGGATCATCAGTGTTAGAGCTAAAATTAGCATGTTTAAAGTGATTTTCATGCTTCCAGGGGCCCAAAACACAAGATTTATGGAATGGTTAAAAGTGCATGAAAATGGCCAATTTACTCACTCTGAGTTCTCAAAAAGGGTTTCTTCACCCCGGGAAGTTAATTAAATACCATTTGGAGGCATTTAATGTTCGCGCAAAAACGGCTGATTTTCGACAAAAGAGATAACACCCCCCCATTACGTCATGCTTCAGAAATGTGGAAAATGGTCCGTTTTCAAATGTTTTATTTTTGAACGTCAGTTCACATTTGTAGGTGGATCATCAGTGTTAGAGCTAAAATTAGCATGTTTAAAGTGATTTTCATGCTTCCAGGGGCTCGGGAAGTTAATTAAATACCATTTGGAGGCATTTAATGTTCGAGCAAAAACGGCTGATTTTCGACAAAAGAGATAACACCCCCCCATTACGTCATGCTTCAGAAATGTGGAAAATGGTCCGTTTTCAAATGTTTTATTTTTGAACGTCAGTTCACATTTGTAGGTGGATCATCAGTGTTAGAGCTAAAATTAGCATGTTTAAAGTGATTTTCATGCTTCCAGGGGCCCAAAACACAAGATTTATGGAATGGTTAAAAGTGCATGAAAATGGCCAATTTACTCACTCTGAGTTCTCAAAAAGGGTTTCTTCACCCCGGGAAGTTAATTAAATACCATTTGGAGGCATTTAATTTTCGAGCAAAAACGGCTGATTTTCGACAAAAGAGATAACACCCCCCCATTACGTCATGCTTCAGAAATGTGGAAAATGGTCCGTTTTCAAATGTTTTATTTTTGAACGTCAGTTCACATTTGTAGGTGGATCATCAGTGTTAGAGCTAAAATTAGCATGTTTAAAGTGATTTTCATGCTTCCAGGGGCTCGGGAAGTTAATTAAATACCATTTGGAGGCATTTAATGTTCGAGCAAAAACGGCTGATTTTCGACAAAAGAGATAACACCCCCCCATTACGTCATGCTTCAGAAATGTGGAAAATGGTCAGTTTTCAAATGTTTTATTTTTGAACGTCAGTTCACATTTGTAGGTGGATCATCAGTGCTAGAGCTAAAATTAGCATGTTTAAAGTGATTTTCATGCTTCCAGGGGCTCGGGAAGTGAAATAAATACCATTTGGAGGCATTTAATGTTCGAGCAAAAACGGCTGATTTTCGACAAAAGAGATAACACCCCCCCATTACGTCATGCTTCAGAAATGTGGAAAATGGTCCGTTTTCAAATGTTTTATTTTTGAACGTCAGTTCACATTTGTAGGTGGATCATCAGTGTTAGAGCTAAAATTAGCATGTTTAAAGTGATTTTCATGCTTCCAGGGGCCCAAAACACAAGATTTATGGAATGGTTAAAAGTGCATGAAAATGGCCAATTTACTCACTCTGAGTTCTCAAAAAGGGTTTCTTCACCCCGGGAAGTTAATTAAATACCATTTGGAGGCATTTAATGTTCGAGCAAAAACGGCTGATTTTCGACAAAAGAGATAACACCCCCCCATTACGTCATGCTTCAGAAATGTGGAAAATGGTCCGTTTTCAAATGTTTTATTTTTGAACGTCAGTTCACATTTGTAGGTGGATCATCAGTGTTAGAGCTAAAATTAGCATGATTAAAGTGATTTTCATGCTTCCAGGGGCTCGGGAAGTTAATTAAATACCATTTGGAGGCATTTAATGTTCGAGCAAAAACGGCTGATTTTCGACAAGAGAGATAACACCCCCCCATTACGTCATGCTTCAGAAATGTGGAAAATGGTCCGTTTTCAAATGTTTTATTTTTGAACGTCAGTTCACATTTGTAGGTGGATCATCAGTGTTAGAGCTAAAATTAGCATGTTTAAAGTGATTTTCATGCTTCCAGGGGCCCAAAACACAAGATTTATGGAATGGTTAAAAGTGCATGAAAATGGCCAATTTACTCACTCTGAGTTCTCAAAAAGGGTTTCTTCACCCCGGGAAGTGAAATAAATACCATTTGGAGGCATTTAATGTTCGAGCAAAAATGGCTGATTTTCGACAAAAGAGATAACACCCCCCCCATTACGTCATGCTTCAGAAATGTGGAAAATGGTCCGTTTTCAAATGTTTTATTTTTGAACGTCAGTTCACATTTGTAGGTGGATCATCAGTGTTAGAGCTAAAATTAGCATGTTTAAAGTGATTTTCATGCTTCCAGGGGCTCGGGAAGTTAATTAAATACCATTTGGAGGCATTTAATGTTCGAGCAAAAACGGCTAATTTTCGACAAAAGAGATAACACCCCCCCCCCATTACGTCATGCTTCAGAAATGTGGAAAATGGTCCGTTTTCAAATGTTTCATTTTTGAACGTCAGTTCACATTTGTAGGTGGATCATCAGTGTTAGAGCTAAAATTAGCATGTTTAAAGTGATTTTCATGCTTCCAGGGGCTCGGGAAGTTAATTAAATACCATTTGGAGGCATTTAATGTTCGAGCAAAAACGGCTGATTTTCGACAAAAGAGATAACACCCCCCCATTACGTCATGCTTCAGAAATGTGGAAAATGGTCCGTTTTCAAATGTTTTATTTTTGAACGTCAGTTCACATTTGTAGGTGGATCATCAGTGTTAGAGCTAAAATTAGCATGTTTAAAGTGATTTTCATGCTTCCAGGGGCTCGGGAAGTTAATTAAATACCATTTGGAGGCATTTAATGTTCGAGCAAAAACGGCTGATTTTCGACAAAAGAGATAACACCCCCCCCCATTACGTCATGCTTCAGAAATGTGGAAAATGGTCCGTTTTCAAATGTTTTATTTTTGAACGTCAGTTCACATTTGTAGGTGGATCATGAGTGTTAGAGCTAAAATTAGCATGTTTAAAGTGATTTTCATGCTTCCAGGGGCCCAAAACACAAGATTTATGGAATGGTTAAAAGTGCATGAAAATGGCCAATTTACTCACTCTGAGTTCTCAAAAAGGGTTTCTTCACCCCGGGAAGTGAAATAAATACCATTTGGAGGCATTTAATGTTCGAGCCAAAACGGCTGATTTTCGACAAAAGAGATAACACCCCCCCATTACGTCATGCTTCAGAAATGTGGAAAATGGTCCGTTTTCAAATGTTTTATTTTTGAACGTCAGTTCACATTTGTAGGTGGATCATCAGTGTTAGAGCTAAAATTAGCATGTTTAAAGTGATTTTCATGCTTCCAGGGGCCCAAAACACAAGATTTATGGAATGGTTAAAAGTGCATGAAAATGGCCAATTTACTCACTCTGAGTTCTCAAAAAGGGTTTCTTCACCCCGGGAAGTTAATTAAATACCATTTGGAGGCATTTAATGTTCCAGCAAAAACGGCTGATTTTCGACAAAAGAGATAACAACCCCCCATTACGTCATGCTTCAGAAATGTGGAAAATGGTCCGTTTTCAAATGTTTTATTTTTGAACGTCAGTTCACATTTGTAGGTGGATCATCAGTGTTAGAGCTAAAATTAGCATGTTTAAAGTGATTTTCATGCTTCCAGGGGCTTGGGAAGTTAATTAAATACCATTTGGAGGCATTTAATGTTCGAGCAAAAACGGCTGATTTTCGACAAAAGAGATAACACCCCCCCATTACGTCATGCTTCAGAAATGTGGAAAATGGTCCGTTTTCAAATGTTTTATTTTTGAACGTCAGTTCACATTTGTAGGTGGATCATCAGTGTTAGAGCTAAAATTAGCATGTTTAAAGTGATTTTCATGCTTCCAGGGGCCCAAAACACAAGATTTATGGAATGGTTAAAAGTGCATGAAAATGGCCAATTTACTCACTCTGAGTTCTCAAAAAGGGTTTCTTCACCCCGGGAATTTAATTAAATACCATTTGGAGGCATTTAATGTTCGAGCAAAAACGGCTGATTTTCGACAAAAGAGATAACACCCCCCCATTACGTCATGCTTCAGAAATGTGGAAAATGGTCCGTTTTCAAATGTTTTATTTTTGAACGTCAGTTCACATTTGTAGGTGGATCATCAGTGTTAGAGCTAAAATTAGCATGTTTAAAGTGATTTTCATGCTTCCAGGGGCCCAAAACACAAGATTTATGGAATGGTTAAAAGTGCATGAAAATGGCCAATTTACTCACTCTGAGTTCTCAAAAAGGGTTTCTTCACCCCGGGAAGTGAAATAAATACCATTTGGAGGCATTTAATGTTCGAGCAAAAACGGCTGATTTTCGACAAAAGAGATAACACCCCCCCATTACGTCATGCTTCAGAAATGTGGAAAATGGTCCGTTTTCAAATGTTTTATTTTTGAACGTCAGTTCACATTTGTAGGTGGATCATCAGTGTTAGAGCTAAAATTAGCATGTTTAAAGTGATTTTCATGCTTCCAGGGGCCCAAAACACAAGATTTATGGAATGGTTAAAAGTGCATGAAAATGGCCAATTTACTCACTCTGAGTTCTCAAGAAAGGGTTTCTTCACCCCGGGAAGTTAATTAAATACCATTTGGAGGCATTTAATGTTCCAGCAAAAACGGCTGATTTTCGACAAAAGAGATAACACCCCCCCATTACGTCATGCTTCAGAAATGTGGAAAATGGTCCGTTTTCAAATGTTTTATTTTTGAACGTCAGTTCACATTTGTAGGTGGATCATCAGTGTTAGAGCTAAAATTAGCATGTTTAAAGTGATTTTCATGCTTCCAGGGGCTCGGGAAGTTAATTAAATACCATTTGGAGGCATTTAATGTTCGAGCAAAAACGGCTGATTTTCGACAAAAGAGATAACACCCCCCCATTACGTCATGCTTCAGAAATGTGGAAAATGGTCCGTTTTCAAATGTTTTATTTTTGAACGTCAGTTCACATTTGTAGGTGGATCATCAGTGTTAGAGCTAAAATTAGCATGTTTAAAGTGATTTTCATGCTTCCAGGGGCCCAAAACACAAGATTTATGGAATGGTTAAAAGTGCATGAAAATGGCCAATTTACTCACTCTGAGTTCTCAAAAAGGGTTTCTTCACCCCGGGAATTTAATTAAATACCATTTGGAGGCATTTAATGTTCGAGCAAAAACGGCTGATTTTCGACAAAAGAGATAACACCCCCCCATTACGTCATGCTTCAGAAATGTGGAAAATGGTCCGTTTTCAAATGTTTTATTTTTGAACGTCAGTTCACATTTGTAGGTGGATCATCAGTGTTAGAGCTAAAATTAGCATGTTTAAAGTGATTTTCATGCTTCCAGGGGCCCAAAACACAAGATTTATGGAATGGTTAAAAGTGCATGAAAATGGCCAATTTACTCACTCTGAGTTCTCAAAAAGGGTTTCTTCACCCCGGGAAGTGAAATAAATACCATTTGGAGGCATTTAATGTTCGAGCAAAAACGGCTGATTTTCGACAAAAGAGATAACACCCCCCCATTACGTCATGCTTCAGAAATGTGGAAAATGGTCCGTTTTCAAATGTTTTATTTTTGAACGTCAGTTCACATTTGTAGGTGGATCATCAGTGTTAGAGCTAAAATTAGCATGTTTAAAGTGATTTTCATGCTTCCAGGGGCTCGGGAAGTGAAATAAATACCATTTGGAGGCATTTAATGTTCGAGCAAAAACGGCTGATTTTTGACAAAAGAGATAACACCCCCCATTACGTCATGCTTCAGAAATGTGGAAAATGGTCCGTTTTCAAATGTTTTATTTTTGAATGTCAGTTCACATTTGTAGGTGGATCATCAGTGTTAGAGCTAAAATTAGCATGTTTAAAGTGATTTTCATGCTTCCAGGGGCTCGGGAAGTTAATTAAATACCATTTGGAGGCATTTAATGTTCGAGCAAAAACGGCTGATTTTCGACAAAAGAGATAACACCCCCCCATTACGTCATGCTTCAGAAATGTGGAAAATGGTCCGTTTTCAAATGTTTTATTTTTGAACGTCAGTTCACATTTGTAGGTGGATCATCAGTGTTAGAGCTAAAATTAGCATGTTTAAAGTGATTTTCATGCTTCCAGGGGCCCAAAACACAAGATTTATGGAATGGTTAAAAGTGCATGAAAATGGCCAATTTACTCACTCTGAGTTCTCAAAAAGGGTTTCTTCACCCCGGGAAGTTAATTAAATACCATTTGGAGGCATTTAATGTTCGAGCAAAAACGGCTGATTTTCGACAAAAGAGATGACACCCCCCCATTACGTCATGCTTCAGAAATGTGGAAAATGGTCCGTTTTCAAATGTTTTATTTTTGAACGTCAGTTCACATTTGTAGGTGGATCATCAGTGTTAGAGCTAAAATTAGCATGTTTAAAGTGATTTTCATGCTTCCAGGGGCTCGGGAAGTTAATTAAATACCATTTGGAGGCATTTAATGTTCGAGCAAAAACGGCTGATTTTCGACAAAAGAGATAACACCCCCCCATTACGTCATGCTTCAGAAATGTGGAAAATGGTCCGTTTTCAAATGTTTTATTTTTGAACGTCAGTTCACATTTGTAGGTGGATCATCAGTGTTAGAGCTAAAATTAGCATGTTTAAAGTGATTTTCATGCTTCCAGGGGCTCGGGAAGTTAATTAAATACCATTTGGAGGCATTTAATGTTCGAGCAAAAACGGCTGATTTTCAACAAAAGAGATAACACCCCCCCATTACGTCATGCTTCAGAAATGTGGAAAATGGTCCGTTTTCAAATGTTTTATTTTTGAACGTCAGTTCACATTTGTAGGTGGACCATCAGTGTTAGAGCTAAAATTAGCATGTTTAAAGTGATTTTCATGCTTCCAGGGGCCCAAAACACAAGATTTATGGAATGGTTAAAAGTGCATGAAAATGGCCAATTTACTCACTCTGAGTTCTCAAAAAGGGTTTCTTCACCCCGGGAAGTTAATTAAATACCATTTGGAGGCATTTAATGTTCGAGCAAAAACGGCTGATTTTCGACAAAAGAGATAACACCCCCCCATTACGTCATGCTTCAGAAATGTGGAAAATGGTCCGTTTTCAAATGTTTTATTTTTGAACGTCAGTTCACATTTGTAGGTGGATCATCAGTGTTAGAGCTAAAATTAGCATGTTTAAAGTGATTTTCATGCTTCCAGGGGCCCAAAACACAAGATTTATGGAATGGTTAAAAGTGCATGAAAATGGCCAATTTACTCACTCTGAGTTCTCAAAAAGGGTTTCTTCACCCCGGGAAGTGAAATAAATACCATTTGGAGGCATTTAATGTTCGAGCAAAAACGGCTGATTTTCGACAAAAGAGATAACACCCCCCCATTACGTCATGCTTCAGAAATGTGGAAAATGGTCCGTTTTCAAATGTTTTATTTTTGAACGTCAGTTCACATTTGTAGGTGGATCATCAGTGTTAGAGCTAAAATTAGCATGTTTAAAGTGATTTTCATGCTTCCAGGGGCCCAAAACACAAGATTTATGGAATGGTTAAAAGTGCATGAAAATGGCCAATTTACTCACTCTGAGTTCTCAAGAAAGGGTTTCTTCACCCCGGGAAGTTAATTAAATACCATTTGGAGGCATTTAATGTTCCAGCAAAAACGGCTGATTTTCGACAAAAGAGATAACACCCCCCCATTACGTCATGCTTCAGAAATGTGGAAAATGGTCCGTTTTCAAATGTTTTATTTTTGAACGTCAGTTCACATTTGTAGGTGGATCATCAGTGTTAGAGCTAAAATTAGCATGTTTAAAGTGATTTTCATGCTTCCAGGGGCTCGGGAAGTTAATTAAATACCATTTGGAGGCATTTAATGTTCGAGCAAAAACGGCTGATTTTCGACAAAAGAGATAACACCCCCCCATTACGTCATGCTTCAGAAATGTGGAAAATGGTCCGTTTTCAAATGTTTTATTTTTGAACGTCAGTTCACATTTGTAGGTGGATCATCAGTGTTAGAGCTAAAATTAGCATGTTTAAAGTGATTTTCATGCTTCCAGGGGCCCAAAACACAAGATTTATGGAATGGTTAAAAGTGCATGAAAATGGCCAATTTACTCACTCTGAGTTCTCAAAAAGGGTTTCTTCACCCCGGGAATTTAATTAAATACCATTTGGAGGCATTTAATGTTCGAGCAAAAACGGCTGATTTTCGACAAAAGAGATAACACCCCCCCATTACGTCATGCTTCAGAAATGTGGAAAATGGTCCGTTTTCAAATGTTTTATTTTTGAACGTCAGTTCACATTTGTAGGTGGATCATCAGTGTTAGAGCTAAAATTAGCATGTTTAAAGTGATTTTCATGCTTCCAGGGGCCCAAAACACAAGATTTATGGAATGGTTAAAAGTGCATGAAAATGGCCAATTTACTCACTCTGAGTTCTCAAAAAGGGTTTCTTCACCCCGGGAAGTGAAATAAATACCATTTGGAGGCATTTAATGTTCGAGCAAAAACGGCTGATTTTCGACAAAAGAGATAACACCCCCCCATTACGTCATGCTTCAGAAATGTGGAAAATGGTCCGTTTTCAAATGTTTTATTTTTGAACGTCAGTTCACATTTGTAGGTGGATCATCAGTGTTAGAGCTAAAATTAGCATGTTTAAAGTGATTTTCATGCTTCCAGGGGCTCGGGAAGTGAAATAAATACCATTTGGAGGCATTTAATGTTCGAGCAAAAACGGCTGATTTTTGACAAAAGAGATAACACCCCCCATTACGTCATGCTTCAGAAATGTGGAAAATGGTCCGTTTTCAAATGTTTTATTTTTGAATGTCAGTTCACATTTGTAGGTGGATCATCAGTGTTAGAGCTAAAATTAGCATGTTTAAAGTGATTTTCATGCTTCCAGGGGCTCGGGAAGTTAATTAAATACCATTTGGAGGCATTTAATGTTCGAGCAAAAACGGCTGATTTTCGACAAAAGAGATAACACCCCCCCATTACGTCATGCTTCAGAAATGTGGAAAATGGTCCGTTTTCAAATGTTTTATTTTTGAACGTCAGTTCACATTTGTAGGTGGATCATCAGTGTTAGAGCTAAAATTAGCATGTTTAAAGTGATTTTCATGCTTCCAGGGGCCCAAAACACAAGATTTATGGAATGGTTAAAAGTGCATGAAAATGGCCAATTTACTCACTCTGAGTTCTCAAAAAGGGTTTCTTCACCCCGGGAAGTTAATTAAATACCATTTGGAGGCATTTAATGTTCGAGCAAAAACGGCTGATTTTCGACAAAAGAGATGACACCCCCCCATTACGTCATGCTTCAGAAATGTGGAAAATGGTCCGTTTTCAAATGTTTTATTTTTGAACGTCAGTTCACATTTGTAGGTGGATCATCAGTGTTAGAGCTAAAATTAGCATGTTTAAAGTGATTTTCATGCTTCCAGGGGCTCGGGAAGTTAATTAAATACCATTTGGAGGCATTTAATGTTCGAGCAAAAACGGCTGATTTTCGACAAAAGAGATAACACCCCCCCATTACGTCATGCTTCAGAAATGTGGAAAATGGTCCGTTTTCAAATGTTTTATTTTTGAACGTCAGTTCACATTTGTAGGTGGATCATCAGTGTTAGAGCTAAAATTAGCATGTTTAAAGTGATTTTCATGCTTCCAGGGGCTCGGGAAGTTAATTAAATACCATTTGGAGGCATTTAATGTTCGAGCAAAAACGGCTGATTTTCAACAAAAGAGATAACACCCCCCCATTACGTCATGCTTCAGAAATGTGGAAAATGGTCCGTTTTCAAATGTTTTATTTTTGAACGTCAGTTCACATTTGTAGGTGGACCATCAGTGTTAGAGCTAAAATTAGCATGTTTAAAGTGATTTTCATGCTTCCAGGGGCCCAAAACACAAGATTTATGGAATGGTTAAAAGTGCATGAAAATGGCCAATTTACTCACTCTGAGTTCTCAAAAAGGGTTTCTTCACCCCGGGAAGTTAATTAAATACCATTTGGAGGCATTTAATGTTCGAGCAAAAACGGCTGATTTTCGACAAAAGAGATAACACCCCCCCATTACGTCATGCTTCAGAAATGTGGAAAATGGTCCGTTTTCAAATGCTTTATTTTTGAACGTCAGTTCACATTTGTAGGTGGATCATCAGTGTTAGAGCTAAAATTAGCATGTTTAAAGTGATTTTCATGCTTCCAGGGGCTCGGGAAGTGAAATAAATACCATTTGGAGGCATTTAATGTTCCAGCAAAAACGGCTGATTTTCGACAAAAGAGATAACACCCCCCCATTACGTCATGCTTCAGAAATGTGGAAAATGGTCCGTTTTCAAATGTTTTATTTTTGAACGTCAGTTCACATTTGTAGGTGGATCATCAGTGTTAGAGCTAAAATTAGCATGTTTAAAGTGATTTTCATGCTTCCAGGGGCTCGGGAAGTTAATTAAATACCATTTGGAGGCATTTAATGTTCGAGCAAAAACGGCTGATTTTCGACAAAAGAGATAACACCCCCCCATTACGTCATGCTTCAGAAATGTGGAAAATGGTCCGTTTTCAAATGTTTTATTTTTGAACGTCAGTTCACATTTGTAGGTGGATCATCAGTGTTAGAGCTAAAATTAGCATGTTTAAAGTGATTTTCATGCTTCCAGGGGCCCAAAACACAAGATTAATGGAATGGTTAAAAGTGCATGAAAATGGCCAATTTACTCACTCTGAGTTCTCAAAAATGGTTTCTTCACCCCGGGAAGTTAATTAAATACCATTTGGAGGCATTTAATGTTCGAGCAAAAACGGCTGATTTTCGACAAAAGAGATAACACCCCCGATTACGTCATGCTTCAGAAATGTGGACAATGGTCCGTTTTCAAATGTTTTATTTTTGAACGTCAGTTCACATTTGTAGGTGGATCATCAGTGTTAGAGCTAAAATTAGCATGTTTAAAGTGATTTTCATGCTTCCAGGGGCCCAAAACACAAGATTTATGGAATGGTTAAAAGTGCATGAAAATGGCCAATTTACTCACTCTGAGTTCTCAAAAAGGGTTTCTTCAACCCGGGAAGTGAAATAAATACCATTTGGAGGCATTTAATGTTCGAGCAAAAACGGCTGATTTTCGACAAAAGAGATAACACCCCCCCATTACGTCATGCTTCAGAAATGTGGAAAATGGTCCGTTTTCAAATGTTTTATTTTTGAACGTCAGTTCACATTTGTAGGTGGATCATCAGTGTTAGAGCTAAAATTAGCATGTTTAAAGTGATTTTCATGCTTCCAGGGGCTCGGGAAGTTAATTAAATACCATTTGGAGGCATTTAATGTTCGAGCAAAAACGGCTGATTTTCGACAAAAGAGATAACACCCCCCCATTACGTCATGCTTCAGAAATGTGGAAAATGGTCCGTTTTCAAATGTTTTATTTTTGAACGTCAGTTCACATTTGTAGGTGGATCATCAGTGTTAGAGCTAAAATTAGCATGTTTAAAGTGATTTTCATGCTTCCAGGGGCTCGGGAAGTTAATTAAATACCATTTGGAGGCATTTAATGTTCGAGCAAAAACGGCTGATTTTCGACAAAAGAGATAACACCCCCCCATTACGTCATGCTTCAGAAATGTGGAAAATGGTCCGTTTTCAAATGTTTTATTTTTGAACGTCAGTTCACATTTGTAGGTGGATCATCAGTGTTAGAGCTAAAATTAGCATGTTTAAAGTGATTTTCATGCTTCCAGGGGCCTAAAACACAAGATTTATGGAATGGTTAAAAGTGCATGAAAATGGCCAATTTACTCACTCTGAGTTCTCAAAAAGGGTTTCTTCACCCCGGGAAGTTAATTAAATACCATTTGGAGGCATTTAATGTTCGAGCAAAAACGGCTGATTTTCGACAAAAGAGATAACACCCCCCCATTACGTCATGCTTCAGAAATGTGGAAAATGGTCCGTTTTCAAATGTTTTATTTTTGAACGTCAGTTCACATTTGTAGGTGGATCATCAGTGTTAGAGCTAAAATTTGCATGTTTAAAGTGATTTTCATGCTTCCAGGGGCTCGGGAAGTGAAATAAATACCATTTGGAGGCATTTAATGTTCGAGCAAAAGCGGCTGATTTTCGACAAAAGAGATAACACCCCCCCATTACGTCATGCTTCAGAAATGTGGAAAATGGTCCGTTTTCAAATGTTTTATTTTTGAACGTCAGTTCACATTTGTAGGTGGATCATCAGTGTTAGAGCTAAAATTAGCATGTTTAAAGTGATTTTCATGCTTCCAGGGGCCCAAAACACAAGATTTATGGAATGGTTAAAAGTGCATGAAAATGGCCAATTTACTCACTCTGAGTTCTCAAAAAGGGTTTCTTCACCCCGGGAAGTGAAATAAATACCATTTGGAGGCATTTAATGTTCGAGCAAAAACGGCTGATTTTCGACAAAAGAGATAACACCCCCCCCATTACGTCATGCTTCAGAAATGTGGAAAATGGTCCGTTTTCAAATGTTTTATTTTTGAACGTCAGTTCACATTTGTAGGTGGATCATCAGTGTTAGAGCTAAAATTAGCATGTTTAAAGTGATTTTCATGCTTCCAGGGGCTCGGGAAGTTAATTAAATACCATTTGGAGGCATTTAATGTTCGAGCAAAAACGGCTGATTTTCGACAAAAGAGATAACACCCCCCCATTACGTCATGCTTCAGAAATGTGGAAAATGGTCCGTTTTCAAATGTTTTATTTTTGAACGTCAGTTCACATTTGTAGGTGGATCATCAGTGTTAGAGCTAAAATTAGCATGTTTAAAGTGATTTTCATGCTTCCAGGGGCTCGGGAAGTGAAATAAATACCATTTGGAGGCATTTAATGTTCGAGCAAAAACGGCTGATTTTCGACAAAAGAGATAACACCCCCCCATTACGTCATGCTTCAGAAATGTGGAAAATGGTCCGTTTTCAAATGTTTTATTTTTGAACATCAGTTCACATTTGTAGGTGGATCATCAGTGTTAGAGCTAAAATTAGCATGTTTAAAGTGATTTTCATGCTTCCAGGGGCTCGGGAAGTTAATTAAATACCATTTGGAGGCATTTAATGTTCGAGCAAAAACGGCTGATTTTCGACAAAAGAGATAACACCCCCCCATTACGTCATGCTTCAGAAATGTGGAAAATGGTCCGTTTTCAAATGTTTTATTTTTGAACGTCAGTTCACATTTGTAGGTGGATCATCAGTGTTAGAGCTAAAATTAGCATGTTTAAAGTGATTTTCATGCTTCCAGGGGCCCAAAACACAAGATTTATGGAATGGTTAAAAGTGCATGAAAATGGCCAATTTACTCACTCTGAGTTCTCAAAAAGGGTTTCTTCACCCCGGGAAGTTAATTAAATACCATTTGGAGGCATTTAATGTTCGAGCAAAAACGGCTGATTTTCGACAAAAGAGATAACACCCCCCCCATTACGTCATGCTTCAGAAATGTGGAAAATGGTCCGTTTTCAAATGTTTTATTTTTGAACGTCAGTTCACATTTGTAGGTGGATCATCAGTGTTAGAGCTAAAATTAGCATGTTTAAAGTGATTTTCATGCTTCCAGGGGCCCAAAACACAAGATTTATGGAATGGTTAAAAGTGCATGAAAATGGCCAATTTACTCACTCTGAGTTCTCAAAAAGGGTTTCTTCACCCCGGGAAGTGAAATAAATACCATTTGGAGGCATTTAATGTTCGAGCAAAAACGGCTGATTTTCGACAAAAGAGATAACACCCCCCCATTACGTCATGCTTCAGAAATGTGGAAAATGGTCCGTTTTCAAATGTTTTATTTTTGAACGTCAGTTCACATTTGTAGGTGGATCATCAGTGTTAGAGCTAAAATTAGCATGTTTAAAGTGATTTTGATGCTTCCAGGGGCTCGGGAAGTGAAATAAATACCATTTGGAGGCATTTAATGTTCGAGCAAAAACGGCTGATTTTCGACAAAAGAGATAACACCCCCCCATTACGTCATGCTTCAGAAATGTGGAAAATGGTCCGTTTTCAAATGTTTTATTTTTGAACGTCAGTTCACATTTGTAGGTGGATCATCAGTGTTAGAGCTAAAATTAGCATGTTTAAAGTGATTTTCATGCTTCCAGGGGCCCAAAACACAAGATTTATGGAATGGTTAAAAGTGCATGAAAATGGCCAATTTACTCACTCTGAGTTCTCAAAAAGGGTTTCTTCACCCCGGGAAGTGAAATAAATACCATTTGGAGGCATTTAATGTTCGAGCAAAAACGGCTGATTTTCGACAAAAGAGATAACACCCCCCCATTACGTCATGCTTCAGAAATGTGGAAAATGGTCCGTTTTCAAATGCTTTATTTTTGAACGTCAGTTCACATTTGTAGGTGGATCATCAGTGTTAGAGCTAAAATTAGCATGTTTAAAGTGATTTTCATGCTTCCAGGGGCTCGGGAAGTGAAATAAATACCATTTGGAGGCATTTAATGTTCCAGCAAAAACGGCTGATTTTCGACAAAAGAGATAACACCCCCCCATTACGTCATGCTTCAGAAATGTGGAAAATGGTCCGTTTTCAAATGTTTTATTTTTGAACGTCAGTTCACATTTGTAGGTGGATCATCAGTGTTAGAGCTAAAATTAGCATGTTTAAAGTGATTTTCATGCTTCCAGGGGCTCGGGAAGTTAATTAAATACCATTTGGAGGCATTTAATGTTCGAGCAAAAACGGCTGATTTTCGACAAAAGAGATAACACCCCCCCATTACGTCATGCTTCAGAAATGTGGAAAATGGTCCGTTTTCAAATGTTTTATTTTTGAACGTCAGTTCACATTTGTAGGTGGATCATCAGTGTTAGAGCTAAAATTAGCATGTTTAAAGTGATTTTCATGCTTCCAGGGGCCCAAAACACAAGATTAATGGAATGGTTAAAAGTGCATGAAAATGGCCAATTTACTCACTCTGAGTTCTCAAAAATGGTTTCTTCACCCCGGGAAGTTAATTAAATACCATTTGGAGGCATTTAATGTTCGAGCAAAAACGGCTGATTTTCGACAAAAGAGATAACACCCCCCATTACGTCATGCTTCAGAAATGTGGACAATGGTCCGTTTTCAAATGTTTTATTTTTGAACGTCAGTTCACATTTGTAGGTGGATCATCAGTGTTAGAGCTAAAATTAGCATGTTTAAAGTGATTTTCATGCTTCCAGGGGCCCAAAACACAAGATTTATGGAATGGTTAAAAGTGCATGAAAATGGCCAATTTACTCACTCTGAGTTCTCAAAAAGGGTTTCTTCAACCCGGGAAGTGAAATAAATACCATTTGGAGGCATTTAATGTTCGAGCAAAAACGGCTGATTTTCGACAAAAGAGATAACACCCCCCCATTACGTCATGCTTCAGAAATGTGGAAAATGGTCCGTTTTCAAATGTTTTATTTTTGAACGTCAGTTCACATTTGTAGGTGGATCATCAGTGTTAGAGCTAAAATTAGCATGTTTAAAGTGATTTTCATGCTTCCAGGGGCTCGGGAAGTTAATTAAATACCATTTGGAGGCATTTAATGTTCGAGCAAAAACGGCTGATTTTCGACAAAAGAGATAACACCCCCCCATTACGTCATGCTTCAGAAATGTGGAAAATGGTCCGTTTTCAAATGTTTTATTTTTGAACGTCAGTTCACATTTGTAGGTGGATCATCAGTGTTAGAGCTAAAATTAGCATGTTTAAAGTGATTTTCATGCTTCCAGGGGCTCGGGAAGTTAATTAAATACCATTTGGAGGCATTTAATGTTCGAGCAAAAACGGCTGATTTTCGACAAAAGAGATAACACCCCCCCATTACGTCATGCTTCAGAAATGTGGAAAATGGTCCGTTTTCAAATGTTTTATTTTTGAACGTCAGTTCACATTTGTAGGTGGATCATCAGTGTTAGAGCTAAAATTAGCATGTTTAAAGTGATTTTCATGCTTCCAGGGGCCTAAAACACAAGATTTATGGAATGGTTAAAAGTGCATGAAAATGGCCAATTTACTCACTCTGAGTTCTCAAAAAGGGTTTCTTCACCCCGGGAAGTTAATTAAATACCATTTGGAGGCATTTAATGTTCGAGCAAAAACGGCTGATTTTCGACAAAAGAGATAACACCCCCCCATTACGTCATGCTTCAGAAATGTGGAAAATGGTCCGTTTTCAAATGTTTTATTTTTGAACGTCAGTTCACATTTGTAGGTGGATCATCAGTGTTAGAGCTAAAATTTGCATGTTTAAAGTGATTTTCATGCTTCCAGGGGCTCGGGAAGTGAAATAAATACCATTTGGAGGCATTTAATGTTCGAGCAAAAGCGGCTGATTTTCGACAAAAGAGATAACACCCCCCCATTACGTCATGCTTCAGAAATGTGGAAAATGGTCCGTTTTCAAATGTTTTATTTTTGAACGTCAGTTCACATTTGTAGGTGGATCATCAGTGTTAGAGCTAAAATTAGCATGTTTAAAGTGATTTTCATGCTTCCAGGGGCCCAAAACACAAGATTTATGGAATGGTTAAAAGTGCATGAAAATGGCCAATTTACTCACTCTGAGTTCTCAAAAAGGGTTTCTTCACCCCGGGAAGTGAAATAAATACCATTTGGAGGCATTTAATGTTCGAGCAAAAACGGCTGATTTTCGACAAAAGAGATAACACCCCCCCCATTACGTCATGCTTCAGAAATGTGGAAAATGGTCCGTTTTCAAATGTTTTATTTTTGAACGTCAGTTCACATTTGTAGGTGGATCATCAGTGTTAGAGCTAAAATTAGCATGTTTAAAGTGATTTTCATGCTTCCAGGGGCTCGGGAAGTTAATTAAATACCATTTGGAGGCATTTAATGTTTGAGCAAAAACGGCTGATTTTCGACAAAAGAGATAACACCCCCCCATTACGTCATGCTTCAGAAATGTGGAAAATGGTCCGTTTTCAAATGTTTTATTTTTGAACGTCAGTTCACATTTGTAGGTGGATCATCAGTGTTAGAGCTAAAATTAGCATGTTTAAAGTGATTTTCATGCTTCCAGGGGCTCGGGAAGTGAAATAAATACCATTTGGAGGCATTTAATGTTCGAGCAAAAACGGCTGATTTTCGACAAAAGAGATAACACCCCCCCATTACGTCATGCTTCAGAAATGTGGAAAATGGTCCGTTTTCAAATGTTTTATTTTTGAACGTCAGTTCACATTTGTAGGTGGATCATCAGTGTTAGAGCTAAAATTAGCATGTTTAAAGTGATTTTCATGCTTCCAGGGGCTTGGGAAGTTAATTAAATACCATTTGGAGGCATTTAATGTTCGAGCAAAAACGGCTGATTTTCGACAAAAGAGATAACACCCCCCCATTACGTCATGCTTCAGAAATGTGGAAAATGGTCCGTTTTCAAATGTTTTATTTTTGAACGTCAGTTCACATTTGTAGGTGGATCATCAGTGTTAGAGCTAAAATTAGCATGTTTAAAGTGATTTTCATGCTTCCAGGGGCCCAAAACACAAGATTTATGGAATGGTTAAAAGTGCATGAAAATGGCCAATTTACTCACTCTGAGTTCTCAAAAAGGGTTTCTTCACCCCGGGAAGTTAATTAAATACCATTTGGAGGCATTTAATGTTCGAGCAAAAACGGCTGATTTTCGACAAAAGAGATAACACCCCCCCATTACGTCATGCTTCAGAAATGTGGAAAATGGTCCGTTTTCAAATGTTTTATTTTTGAACGTCAGTTCACATTTGTAGGTGGATCATCAGTGTTAGAGCTAAAATTAGCATGTTTAAAGTGATTTTCATGCTTCCAGGGGCCCAAAACACAAGATTTATGGAATGGTTAAAAGTGCATGAAAATGGCCAATTTACTCACTCTGAGTTCTCAAAAAGGGTTTCTTCACCCCGGGAAGTGAAATAAATACCATTTGGAGGCATTTAATGTTCGAGCAAAAACGGCTGATTTTCGACAAAAGAGATAACACCCCCCCATTACGTCATGCTTCAGAAATGTGGAAAATGGTCCGTTTTCAAATGTTTTATTTTTGAACGTCAGTTCACATTTGTAGGTGGATCATCAGTGTTAGAGCTAAAATTAGCATGTTTAAAGTGATTTTGATGCTTCCAGGGGCTCGGGAAGTGAAATAAATACCATTTGGAGGCATTTAATGTTCGAGCAAAAACGGCTGATTTTCGACAAAAGAGATAACACCCCCCCATTACGTCATGCTTCAGAAATGTGGAAAATGGTCCGTTTTCAAATGTTTTATTTTTGAACGTCAGTTCACATTTGTAGGTGGATCATCAGTGTTAGAGCTAAAATTAGCATGTTTAAAGTGATTTTCATGCTTCCAGGGGCCCAAAACACAAGATTTATGGAATGGTTAAAAGTGCATGAAAATGGCCAATTTACTCACTCTGAGTTCTCAAAAAGGGTTTCTTCACCCCGGGAAGTGAAATAAATACCATTTGGAGGCATTTAATGTTCGAGCAAAAACGGCTGATTTTCGACAAAAGAGATAACACCCCCCCATTACGTCATGCTTCAGAAATGTGGAAAATGGTCCGTTTTTAAATGTTTTATTTTTGAACGTCAGTTCACATTTGTAGGTGGATCATCAGTGTTAGAGCTAAAATTAGCATGTTTAAAGTGATTTTCATGCTTCCAGGGGCTCGGGAAGTTAATTAAATACCATTTGGAGGCATTTAATGTTCGAGCAAAAACGGCTGATTTTCGACAAAAGAGATAACATCCCCCCATTACGTCATGCTTCAGAAATGTGGAAAATAGTCCGTTTTCAAATGTTTTATTTTTGAACGTCAGTTCACATTTGTAGGTGGATCATCAGTGTTAGAGCTAAAATTAGCATGTTTAAAGTGATTTTCATGCTTCCAGGGGCCCAAAACACAAGATTTATGGAATGGTTAAAAGTGCATGAAAATGGCCAATTTACTCACTCTGAGTTCTCAAAAAGGGTTTCTTCACCCCGGGAAGTTAATTAAATACCATTTGGAGGCATTTAATGTTCGAGCAAAAACGGCTGATTTTCGACAAAAGAGATAACACCCCCCCATTACGTCATGCTTCAGAAATGTGGAAAATGGTCCGTTTTCAAATGTTTTATTTTTGAACGTCAGTTCACATTTGTAGGTGGATCATCAGTGTTAGAGCTAAAATTAGCATGTTTAAAGTGATTTTCATGCTTCCAGGGGCTCGGGAAGTTAATTAAATACCATTTGGAGGCATTTAATGTTCGAGCAAAAACGGCTGATTTTCGACAAAAGAGATAACACCCCCCCATTACGTCATGCTTCAGAAATGTGGAAAATGGTCCGTTTTCAAATGTTTTATTTTTGAACGTCAGTTCACATTTGTAGGTGGATCATCAGTGTTAGAGCTAAAATTAGCATGTTTAAAGTGATTTTCATGCTTCCAGGGGCTCGGGAAGTTAATTAAATACCATTTGGAGGCATTTAATGTTCGAGCAAAAACGGCTGATTTTCAACAAAAGAGATAACACCCCCCCATTACGTCATGCTTCAGAAATGTGGAAAATGGTCCGTTTTCAAATGTTTTATTTTTGAACGTCAGTTCACATTTGTAGGTGGACCATCAGTGTTAGAGCTAAAATTAGCATGTTTAAAGTGATTTTCATGCTTCCAGGGGCCCAAAACACAAGATTTATGGAATGGTTAAAAGTGCATGAAAATGGCCAATTTACTCACTCTGAGTTCTCAAAAAGGGTTTCTTCACCCCGGGAAGTTAATTAAATACCATTTGGAGGCATTTAATGTTCGAGCAAAAACGGCTGATTTTCGACAAAAGAGATAACACCCCCCATTACGTCATGCTTCAGAAATGTGGAAAATGGTCCGTTTTCAAATGCTTTATTTTTGAACGTCAGTTCACATTTGTAGGTGGATCATCAGTGTTAGAGCTAAAATTAGCATGTTTAAAGTGATTTTCATGCTTCCAGGGGCTCGGGAAGTGAAATAAATACCATTTGGAGGCATTTAATGTTCCAGCAAAAACGGCTGATTTTCGACAAAAGAGATAACACCCCCCCATTACGTCATGCTTCAGAAATGTGGAAAATGGTCCGTTTTCAAATGTTTTATTTTTGAACGTCAGTTCACATTTGTAGGTGGATCATCAGTGTTAGAGCTAAAATTAGCATGTTTAAAGTGATTTTCATGCTTCCAGGGGCTCGGGAAGTTAATTAAATACCATTTGGAGGCATTTAATGTTCGAGCAAAAACGGCTGATTTTCGACAAAAGAGATAACACCCCCCCATTACGTCATGCTTCAGAAATGTGGAAAATGGTCCGTTTTCAAATGTTTTATTTTTGAACGTCAGTTCACATTTGTAGGTGGATCATCAGTGTTAGAGCTAAAATTAGCATGTTTAAAGTGATTTTCATGCTTCCAGGGGCCCAAAACACAAGATTTATGGAATGGTTAAAAGTGCATGAAAATGGCCAATTTACTCACTCTGAGTTCTCAAAAAGGGTTTCTTCACCCCGGGAAGTTAATTAAATACCATTTGGAGGCATTTAATGTTCGAGCAAAAACGGCTGATTTTCGACAAAAGAGATAACACCCCCCCCATTACGTCATGCTTCAGAAATGTGGAAAATGGTCCGTTTTCAAATGTTTTATTTTTGAACGTCAGTTCACATTTGTAGGTGGATCATCAGTGTTAGAGCTAAAATTAGCATGTTTAAAGTGATTTTCATGCTTCCAGGGGCCCAAAACACAAGATTTATGGAATGGTTAAAAGTGCATGAAAATGGCCAATTTACTCACTCTGAGTTCTCAAAAAGGGTTTCTTCACCCCGGGAAGTGAAATAAATACCATTTGGAGGCATTTAATGTTCGAGCAAAAACGGCTGATTTTCGACAAAAGAGATAACACCCCCCCATTACGTCATGCTTCAGAAATGTGGAAAATGGTCCGTTTTCAAATGTTTTATTTTTGAACGTCAGTTCACATTTGTAGGTGGATCATCAGTGTTAGAGCTAAAATTAGCATGTTTAAAGTGATTTTGATGCTTCCAGGGGCTCGGGAAGTGAAATAAATACCATTTGGAGGCATTTAATGTTCGAGCAAAAACGGCTGATTTTCGACAAAAGAGATAACACCCCCCCATTACGTCATGCTTCAGAAATGTGGAAAATGGTCCGTTTTCAAATGTTTTATTTTTGAACGTCAGTTCACATTTGTAGGTGGATCATCAGTGTTAGAGCTAAAATTAGCATGTTTAAAGTGATTTTCATGCTTCCAGGGGCCCAAAACACAAGATTTATGGAATGGTTAAAAGTGCATGAAAATGGCCAATTTACTCACTCTGAGTTCTCAAAAAGGGTTTCTTCACCCCGGGAAGTGAAATAAATACCATTTGGAGGCATTTAATGTTCGAGCAAAAACGGCTGATTTTCGACAAAAGAGATAACACCCCCCCATTACGTCATGCTTCAGAAATGTGGAAAATGGTCCGTTTTCAAATGCTTTATTTTTGAACGTCAGTTCACATTTGTAGGTGGATCATCAGTGTTAGAGCTAAAATTAGCATGTTTAAAGTGATTTTCATGCTTCCAGGGGCTCGGGAAGTGAAATAAATACCATTTGGAGGCATTTAATGTTCCAGCAAAAACGGCTGATTTTCGACAAAAGAGATAACACCCCCCCATTACGTCATGCTTCAGAAATGTGGAAAATGGTCCGTTTTCAAATGTTTTATTTTTGAACGTCAGTTCACATTTGTAGGTGGATCATCAGTGTTAGAGCTAAAATTAGCATGTTTAAAGTGATTTTCATGCTTCCAGGGGCTCGGGAAGTTAATTAAATACCATTTGGAGGCATTTAATGTTCGAGCAAAAACGGCTGATTTTCGACAAAAGAGATAACACCCCCCCATTACGTCATGCTTCAGAAATGTGGAAAATGGTCCGTTTTCAAATGTTTTATTTTTGAACGTCAGTTCACATTTGTAGGTGGATCATCAGTGTTAGAGCTAAAATTAGCATGTTTAAAGTGATTTTCATGCTTCCAGGGGCCCAAAACACAAGATTAATTGAATGGTTAAAAGTGCATGAAAATGGCCAATTTACTCACTCTGAGTTCTCAAAAATGGTTTCTTCACCCCGGGAAGTTAATTAAATACCATTTGGAGGCATTTAATGTTCGAGCAAAAACGGCTGATTTTCGACAAAAGAGATAACACCCCCCATTACGTCATGCTTCAGAAATGTGGACAATGGTCCGTTTTCAAATGTTTTATTTTTGAACGTCAGTTCACATTTGTAGGTGGATCATCAGTGTTAGAGCTAAAATTAGCATGTTTAAAGTGATTTTCATGCTTCCAGGGGCCCAAAACACAAGATTTATGGAATGGTTAAAAGTGCATGAAAATGGCCAATTTACTCACTCTGAGTTCTCAAAAAGGGTTTCTTCAACCCGGGAAGTGAAATAAATACCATTTGGAGGCATTTAATGTTCGAGCAAAAACGGCTGATTTTCGACAAAAGAGATAACACCCCCCCATTACGTCATGCTTCAGAAATGTGGAAAATGGTCCGTTTTCAAATGTTTTATTTTTGAACGTCAGTTCACATTTGTAGGTGGATCATCAGTGTTAGAGCTAAAATTAGCATGTTTAAAGTGATTTTCATGCTTCCAGGGGCTCGGGAAGTTAATTAAATACCATTTGGAGGCATTTAATGTTCGAGCAAAAACGGCTGATTTTCGACAAAAGAGATAACACCCCCCCATTACGTCATGCTTCAGAAATGTGGAAAATGGTCCGTTTTCAAATGTTTTATTTTTGAACGTCAGTTCACATTTGTAGGTGGATCATCAGTGTTAGAGCTAAAATTAGCATGTTTAAAGTGATTTTCATGCTTCCAGGGGCTCGGGAAGTTAATTAAATACCATTTGGAGGCATTTAATGTTCGAGCAAAAACGGCTGATTTTCGACAAAAGAGATAACACCCCCCCATTACGTCATGCTTCAGAAATGTGGAAAATGGTCCGTTTTCAAATGTTTTATTTTTGAACGTCAGTTCACATTTGTAGGTGGATCATCAGTGTTAGAGCTAAAATTAGCATGTTTAAAGTGATTTTCATGCTTCCAGGGGCCTAAAACACAAGATTTATGGAATGGTTAAAAGTGCATGAAAATGGCCAATTTACTCACTCTGAGTTCTCAAAAAGGGTTTCTTCACCCCGGGAAGTTAATTAAATACCATTTGGAGGCATTTAATGTTCGAGCAAAAACGGCTGATTTTCGACAAAAGAGATAACACCCCCCCATTACGTCATGCTTCAGAAATGTGGAAAATGGTCCGTTTTCAAATGTTTTATTTTTGAACGTCAGTTCACATTTGTAGGTGGATCATCAGTGTTAGAGCTAAAATTTGCATGTTTAAAGTGATTTTCATGCTTCCAGGGGCTCGGGAAGTGAAATAAATACCATTTGGAGGCATTTAATGTTCGAGCAAAAGCGGCTGATTTTCGACAAAAGAGATAACACCCCCCCATTACGTCATGCTTCAGAAATGTGGAAAATGGTCCGTTTTCAAATGTTTTATTTTTGAACGTCAGTTCACATTTGTAGGTGGATCATCAGTGTTAGAGCTAAAATTAGCATGTTTAAAGTGATTTTCATGCTTCCAGGGGCCCAAAACACAAGATTTATGGAATGGTTAAAAGTGCATGAAAATGGCCAATTTACTCACTCTGAGTTCTCAAAAAGGGTTTCTTCACCCCGGGAAGTGAAATAAATACCATTTGGAGGCATTTAATGTTCGAGCAAAAACGGCTGATTTTCGACAAAAGAGATAACACCCCCCCCATTACGTCATGCTTCAGAAATGTGGAAAATGGTCCGTTTTCAAATGTTTTATTTTTGAACGTCAGTTCACATTTGTAGGTGGATCATCAGTGTTAGAGCTAAAATTAGCATGTTTAAAGTGATTTTCATGCTTCCAGGGGCTCGGGAAGTTAATTAAATACCATTTGGAGGCATTTAATGTTTGAGCAAAAACGGCTGATTTTCGACAAAAGAGATAACACCCCCCCATTACGTCATGCTTCAGAAATGTGGAAAATGGTCCGTTTTCAAATGTTTTATTTTTGAACGTCAGTTCACATTTGTAGGTGGATCATCAGTGTTAGAGCTAAAATTAGCATGTTTAAAGTGATTTTCATGCTTCCAGGGGCTCGGGAAGTGAAATAAATACCATTTGGAGGCATTTAATGTTCGAGCAAAAACGGCTGATTTTCGACAAAAGAGATAACACCCCCCCATTACGTCATGCTTCAGAAATGTGGAAAATGGTCCGTTTTCAAATGTTTTATTTTTGAACGTCAGTTCACATTTGTAGGTGGATCATCAGTGTTAGAGCTAAAATTAGCATGTTTAAAGTGATTTTCATGCTTCCAGGGGCTCGGGAAGTTAATTAAATACCATTTGGAGGCATTTAATGTTCGAGCAAAAACGGCTGATTTTCGACAAAAGAGATAACACCCCCCCATTACGTCATGCTTCAGAAATGTGGAAAATGGTCCGTTTTCAAATGTTTTATTTTTGAACGTCAGTTCACATTTGTAGGTGGATCATCAGTGTTAGAGCTAAAATTAGCATGTTTAAAGTGATTTTCATGCTTCCAGGGGCCCAAAACACAAGATTTATGGAATGGTTAAAAGTGCATGAAAATGGCCAATTTACTCACTCTGAGTTCTCAAAAAGGGTTTCTTCACCCCGGGAAGTTAATTAAATACCATTTGGAGGCATTTAATGTTCGAGCAAAAACGGCTGATTTTCGACAAAAGAGATAACACCCCCCCCATTACGTCATGCTTCAGAAATGTGGAAAATGGTCCGTTTTCAAATGTTTTATTTTTGAACGTCAGTTCACATTTGTAGGTGGATCATCAGTGTTAGAGCTAAAATTAGCATGTTTAAAGTGATTTTCATGCTTCCAGGGGCCCAAAACACAAGATTTATGGAATGGTTAAAAGTGCATGAAAATGGCCAATTTACTCACTCTGAGTTCTCAAAAAGGGTTTCTTCACCCCGGGAAGTGAAATAAATACCATTTGGAGGCATTTAATGTTCGAGCAAAAACGGCTGATTTTCGACAAAAGAGATAACACCCCCCCATTACGTCATGCTTCAGAAATGTGGAAAATGGTCCGTTTTCAAATGTTTTATTTTTGAACGTCAGTTCACATTTGTAGGTGGATCATCAGTGTTAGAGCTAAAATTAGCATGTTTAAAGTGATTTTGATGCTTCCAGGGGCTCGGGAAGTGAAATAAATACCATTTGGAGGCATTTAATGTTCGAGCAAAAACGGCTGATTTTCGACAAAAGAGATAACACCCCCCCATTACGTCATGCTTCAGAAATGTGGAAAATGGTCCGTTTTCAAATGTTTTATTTTTGAACGTCAGTTCACATTTGTAGGTGGATCATCAGTGTTAGAGCTAAAATTAGCATGTTTAAAGTGATTTTCATGCTTCCAGGGGCCCAAAACACAAGATTTATGGAATGGTTAAAAGTGCATGAAAATGGCCAATTTACTCACTCTGAGTTCTCAAAAAGGGTTTCTTCACCCCGGGAAGTGAAATAAATACCATTTGGAGGCATTTAATGTTCGAGCAAAAACGGCTGATTTTCGACAAAAGAGATAACACCCCCCCATTACGTCATGCTTCAGAAATGTGGAAAATGGTCCGTTTTTAAATGTTTTATTTTTGAACGTCAGTTCACATTTGTAGGTGGATCATCAGTGTTAGAGCTAAAATTAGCATGTTTAAAGTGATTTTCATGCTTCCAGGGGCTCGGGAAGTTAATTAAATACCATTTGGAGGCATTTAATGTTCGAGCAAAAACGGCTGATTTTCGACAAAAGAGATAACACCCCCCCATTACGTCATGCTTCAGAAATGTGGAAAATGGTCCGTTTTCAAATGTTTTATTTTTGAACGTCAGTTCACATTTGTAGGTGGATCATCAGTGTTAGAGCTAAAATTAGCATGTTTAAAGTGATTTTCATGCTTCCAGGGGCCCAAAACACAAGATTTATGGAATGGTTAAAAGTGCATGAAAATGGCCAATTTACTCACTCTGAGTTCTCAAAAAGGGTTTCTTCACCCCGGGAAGTTAATTAAATACCATTTGGAGGCATTTAATGTTCGAGCAAAAACGGCTGATTTTCGACAAAAGAGATAACACCCCCCCATTACGTCATGCTTCAGAAATGTGGAAAATGGTCCGTTTTCAAATGTTTTATTTTTGAACGTCAGTTCACATTTGTAGGTGGATCATCAGTGTTAGAGCTAAAATTAGCATGTTTAAAGTGATTTTCATGCTTCCAGGGGCTCGGGAAGTTAATTAAATACCATTTGGAGGCATTTAATGTTCGAGCAAAAACGGCTGATTTTCGACAAAAGAGATAACACCCCCCCATTACGTCATGCTTCAGAAATGTGGAAAATGGTCCGTTTTCAAATGTTTTATTTTTGAACGTCAGTTCACATTTGTAGGTGGATCATCAGTGTTAGAGCTAAAATTAGCATGTTTAAAGTGATTTTCATGCTTCCAGGGGCTCGGGAAGTTAATTAAATACCATTTGGAGGCATTTAATGTTCGAGCAAAAACGGCTGATTTTCAACAAAAGAGATAACACCCCCCCATTACGTCATGCTTCAGAAATGTGGAAAATGGTCCGTTTTCAAATGTTTTATTTTTGAACGTCAGTTCACATTTGTAGGTGGACCATCAGTGTTAGAGCTAAAATTAGCATGTTTAAAGTGATTTTCATGCTTCCAGGGGCCCAAAACACAAGATTTATGGAATGGTTAAAAGTGCATGAAAATGGCCAATTTACTCACTCTGAGTTCTCAAAAAGGGTTTCTTCACCCCGGGAAGTTAATTAAATACCATTTGGAGGCATTTAATGTTCGAGCAAAAACGGCTGATTTTCGACAAAAGAGATAACACCCCCCCATTACGTCATGCTTCAGAAATGTGGAAAATGGTCCGTTTTCAAATGCTTTATTTTTGAACGTCAGTTCACATTTGTAGGTGGATCATCAGTGTTAGAGCTAAAATTAGCATGTTTAAAGTGATTTTCATGCTTCCAGGGGCTCGGGAAGTGAAATAAATACCATTTGGAGGCATTTAATGTTCCAGCAAAAACGGCTGATTTTCGACAAAAGAGATAACACCCCCCCATTACGTCATGCTTCAGAAATGTGGAAAATGGTCCGTTTTCAAATGTTTTATTTTTGAACGTCAGTTCACATTTGTAGGTGGATCATCAGTGTTAGAGCTAAAATTAGCATGTTTAAAGTGATTTTCATGCTTCCAGGGGCTCGGGAAGTTAATTAAATACCATTTGGAGGCATTTAATGTTCGAGCAAAAACGGCTGATTTTCGACAAAAGAGATAACACCCCCCCATTACGTCATGCTTCAGAAATGTGGAAAATGGTCCGTTTTCAAATGTTTTATTTTTGAACGTCAGTTCACATTTGTATGTGGATCATCAGTGTTAGAGCTAAAATTAGCATGTTTAAAGTGATTTTCATGCTTCCAGGGGCCTAAAACACAAGATTTATGGAATGGTTAAAAGTGCATGAAAATGGCCAATTTACTCACTCTGAGTTCTCAAAAAGGGTTTCTTCACCCCGGGAAGTTAATTAAATACCATTTGGAGGCATTTAATGTTCGAGCAAAAACGGCTGATTTTCGACAAAAGAGATAACACCCCCCCATTACGTCATGCTTCAGAAATGTGGAAAATGGTCAGTTTTCAAATGTTTTATTTTTGAACGTCAGTTCACATTTGTAGGTGGATCATCAGTGTTAGAGCTAAAATTAGCATGATTAAAGTGATTTTCATGCTTCCAGGGGCTCGGGAAGTTAATTAAATACCATTTGGAGGCATTTAATGTTCGAGCAAAAACGGCTGATTTTCGACAAGAGAGATAACACCCCCCCATTACGTCATGCTTCAGAAATGTGGAAAATGGTCCGTTTTCAAATGTTTTATTTTTGAACGTCAGTTCACATTTGTAGGTGGATCATCAGTGTTAGAGCTAAAATTAGCATGTTTAAAGTGATTTTCATGCTTCCAGGGGCCCAAAACACAAGATTTATGGAATGGTTAAAAGTGCATGAAAATGGCCAATTTACTCACTCTGAGTTCTCAAAAAGGGTTTCTTCACCCCGGGAAGTGAAATAAATACCATTTGGAGGCATTTAATGTTCGAGCAAAAATGGCTGATTTTCGACAAAAGAGATAACACCCCCCCATTACGTCATGCTTCAGAAATGTGGAAAATGGTCCGTTTTCAAATGTTTTATTTTTGAACGTCAGTTCACATTTGTAGGTGGATCATCAGTGTTAGAGCTAAAATTAGCATGTTTAAAGTGATTTTCATGCTTCCAGGGGCTCGGGAAGTTAATTAAATACCATTTGGAGGCATTTAATGTTCGAGCAAAAACGGCTAATTTTCGATAAAAGAGATAACACCCCCCCCCCCATTACGTCATGCTTCAGAAATGTGGAAAATGGTCCGTTTTCAAATGTTTCATTTTTGAACGTCAGTTCACATTTGTAGGTGGATCATCAGTGTTAGAGCTAAAATTAGCATGTTTAAAGTGATTTTCATGCTTCCAGGGGCTCGGGAAGTTAATTAAATACCATTTGGAGGCATTTAATGTTCGAGCAAAAACGGCTGATTTTCGACAAAAGAGATAACACCCCCCCATTACGTCATGCTTCAGAAATGTGGAAAATGGTCCGTTTTCAAATGTTTTATTTTTGAACGTCAGTTCACATTTGTAGGTGGATCATCAGTGTTAGAGCTAAAATTAGCATGTTTAAAGTGATTTTCATGCTTCCAGGGGCTCGGGAAGTTAATTAAATACCATTTGGAGGCATTTAATGTTCGAGCAAAAACGGCTGATTTTCGACAAAAGAGATAACACCCCCCCCCATTACGTCATGCTTCAGAAATGTGGAAAATGGTCCGTTTTCAAATGTTTTATTTTTGAACGTCAGTTCACATTTGTAGGTGGATCATCAGTGTTAGAGCTAAAATTAGCATGTTTAAAGTGATTTTCATGCTTCCAGGGGCCCAAAACACAAGATTTATGGAATGGTTAAAAGTGCATGAAAATGGCCAATTTACTCACTCTGAGTTCTCAAAAAGGGTTTCTTCACCCCGGGAAGTGAAATAAATACCATTTGGAGGCATTTAATGTTCGAGCCAAAACGGCTGATTTTCGACAAAAGAGATAACACCCCCCCATTACGTCATGCTTCAGAAATGTGGAAAATGGTCCGTTTTCAAATGTTTTATTTTTGAACGTCAGTTCACATTTGTAGGTGGATCATCAGTGTTAGAGCTAAAATTAGCATGTTTAAAGTGATTTTCATGCTTCCAGGGGCCCAAAACACAAGATTTATGGAATGGTTAAAAGTGCATGAAAATGGCCAATTTACTCACTCTGAGTTCTCAAAAAGGGTTTCTTCACCCCGGGAAGTTAATTAAATACCATTTGGAGGCATTTAATGTTCCAGCAAAAACGGCTGATTTTCGACAAAAGAGATAACACCCCCCCATTACGTCATGCTTCAGAAATGTGGAAAATGGTCCGTTTTCAAATGTTTTATTTTTGAACGTCAGTTCACATTTGTAGGTGGATCATCAGTGTTAGAGCTAAAATTAGCATGTTTAAAGTGATTTTCATGCTTCCAGGGGCTCGGGAAGTTAATTAAATACCATTTGGAGGCATTTAATGTTCGAGCAAAAACGGCTGATTTTCGACAAAAGAGATAACACCCCCCCATTACGTCATGCTTCAGAAATGTGGAAAATGGTCCGTTTTCAAATGTTTTATTTTTGAACGTCAGTTCACATTTGTAGGTGGATCATCAGTGTTAGAGCTAAAATTAGCATGTTTAAAGTGATTTTCATGCTTCCAGGGGCCCAAAACACAAGATTTATGGAATGGTTAAAAGTGCATGAAAATGGCCAATTTACTCACTCTGAGTTCTCAAAAAGGGTTTCTTCACCCCGGGAATTTAATTAAATACCATTTGGAGGCATTTAATGTTCGAGCAAAAACGGCTGATTTTCGACAAAAGAGATAACACCCCCCCATTACGTCATGCTTCAGAAATGTGGAAAATGGTCCGTTTTCAAATGTTTTATTTTTGAACGTCAGTTCACATTTGTAGGTGGATCATCAGTGTTAGAGCTAAAATTAGCATGTTTAAAGTGATTTTCATGCTTCCAGGGGCCCAAAACACAAGATTTATGGAATGGTTAAAAGTGCATGAAAATGGCCAATTTACTCACTCTGAGTTCTCAAAAAGGGTTTCTTCACCCCGGGAAGTGAAATGAATACCATTTGGAGGCATTTAATGTTCGAGCAAAAACGGCTGATTTTCGACAAAAGAGATAACACCCCCCCATTACGTCATGCTTCAGAAATGTGGAAAATGGTCCGTTTTCAAATGTTTTATTTTTGAACGTCAGTTCACATTTGTAGGTGGATCATCAGTGTTAGAGCTAAAATTAGCATGTTTAAAGTGATTTTCATGCTTCCAGGGGCCCAAAACACAAGATTTATGGAATGGTTAAAAGTGCATGAAAATGGCCAATTTACTCACTCTGAGTTCTCAAGAAAGGGTTTCTTCACCCCGGGAAGTTAATTAAATACCATTTGGAGGCATTTAATGTTCCAGCAAAAACGGCTGATTTTTGACAAAAGAGATAACACCCCCCCATTACGTCATGCTTCAGAAATGTGGAAAATGGTCCGTTTTGAAATGTTTTATTTTTGAACGTCAGTTCACATTTGTAGGTGGATCATCAGTGTTAGAGCTAAAATTAGCATGTTTAAAGTGATTTTCATGCTTCCAGGGGCTCGGGAAGTTAATTAAATACCATTTGGAGGCATTTAATGTTCGAGCAAAAACGGCTGATTTTCGACAAAAGAGATAACACCCCCCCATTACGTCATGCTTCAGAAATGTGGAAAATGGTCCGTTTTCAAATGTTTTATTTTTGAACGTCAGTTCACATTTGTAGGTGGATCATCAGTGTTAGAGCTAAAATTAGCATGTTTAAAGTGATTTTCATGCTTCCAGGGGCCCAAAACACAAGATTTATGGAATGGTTAAAAGTGCATGAAAATGGCCAATTTACTCACTCTGAGTTCTCAAAAAGGGTTTCTTCACCCCGGGAATTTAATTAAATACCATTTGGAGGCATTTAATGTTCGAGCAAAAACGGCTGATTTTCGACAAAAGAGATAACACCCCCCCATTACGTCATGCTTCAGAAATGTGGAAAATGGTCCGTTTTCAAATGTTTTATTTTTGAACGTCAGTTCACATTTGTAGGTGGATCATCAGTGTTAGAGCTAAAATTAGCATGTTTAAAGTGATTTTCATGCTTCCAGGGGCCCAAAACACAAGATTTATGGAATGGTTAAAAGTGCATGAAAATGGCCAATTTACTCACTCTGAGTTCTCAAAAAGGGTTTCTTCACCCCGGGAAGTGAAATAAATACCATTTGGAGGCATTTAATGTTCGAGCAAAAACGGCTGATTTTCGACAAAAGAGATAACACCCCCCCATTACGTCATGCTTCAGAAATGTGGAAAATGGTCCGTTTTCAAATGTTTTATTTTTGAACGTCAGTTCACATTTGTAGGTGGATCATCAGTGTTAGAGCTAAAATTAGCATGTTTAAAGTGATTTTCATGCTTCCAGGGGCTCGGGAAGTGAAATAAATACCATTTGGAGGCATTTAATGTTCGAGCAAAAACGGCTGATTTTTGACAAAAGAGATAACACCCCCCATTACGTCATGCTTCAGAAATGTGGAAAATGGTCCGTTTTCAAATGTTTTATTTTTGAACGTCAGTTCACATTTGTAGGTGGATCATCAGTGTTAGAGCTAAAATTAGCATGTTTAAAGTGATTTTCATGCTTCCAGGGGCCCAAAACACAAGATTTATGGAATGGTTAAAAGTGCATGAAAATGGCCAATTTACTCACTCTGAGTTCTCAAAAAGGGTTTCTTCACCCCGGGAAGTGAAATAAATACCATTTGGAGGCATTTAATGTTCGAGCAAAAACGGCTGATTTTCGACAAAAGAGATAACACCCCCCCATTACGTCATGCTTCAGAAATGTGGAAAATGGTCCGTTTTTAAATGTTTTATTTTTGAACGTCAGTTCACATTTGTAGGTGGATCATCAGTGTTAGAGCTAAAATTAGCATGTTTAAAGTGATTTTCATGCTTCCAGGGGCTCGGGAAGTTAATTAAATACCATTTGGAGGCATTTAATGTTCGAGCAAAAACGGCTGATTTTCGACAAAAGAGATAACACCCCCCCATTACGTCATGCTTCAGAAATGTGGAAAATGGTCCGTTTTCAAATGTTTTATTTTTGAACGTCAGTTCACATTTGTAGGTGGATCATCAGTGTTAGAGCTAAAATTAGCATGTTTAAAGTGATTTTCATGCTTCCAGGGGCCCAAAACACAAGATTTATGGAATGGTTAAAAGTGCATGAAAATGGCCAATTTACTCACTCTGAGTTCTCAAAAAGGGTTTCTTCACCCCGGGAAGTTAATTAAATACCATTTGGAGGCATTTAATGTTCGAGCAAAAACGGCTGATTTTCGACAAAAGAGATAACACCCCCCCATTACGTCATGCTTCAGAAATGTGGAAAATGGTCCGTTTTCAAATGTTTTATTTTTGAACGTCAGTTCACATTTGTAGGTGGATCATCAGTGTTAGAGCTAAAATTAGCATGTTTAAAGTGATTTTCATGCTTCCAGGGGCTCGGGAAGTTAATTAAATACCATTTGGAGGCATTTAATGTTCGAGCAAAAACGGCTGATTTTCGACAAAAGAGATAACACCCCCCCATTACGTCATGCTTCAGAAATGTGGAAAATGGTCCGTTTTCAAATGTTTTATTTTTGAACGTCAGTTCACATTTGTAGGTGGATCATCAGTGTTAGAGCTAAAATTAGCATGTTTAAAGTGATTTTCATGCTTCCAGGGGCTCGGGAAGTTAATTAAATACCATTTGGAGGCATTTAATGTTCGAGCAAAAACGGCTGATTTTCAACAAAAGAGATAACAACCCCCATTACGTCATGCTTCAGAAATGTGGAAAATGGTCCGTTTTCAAATGTTTTATTTTTGAACGTCAGTTCACATTTGTAGGTGGACCATCAGTGTTAGAGCTAAAATTAGCATGTTTAAAGTGATTTTCATGCTTCCAGGGGCCCAAAACACAAGATTTATGGAATGGTTAAAAGTGCATGAAAATGGCCAATTTACTCACTCTGAGTTCTCAAAAAGGGTTTCTTCACCCCGGGAAGTTAATTAAATACCATTTGGAGGCATTTAATGTTCGAGCAAAAACGGCTGATTTTCGACAAAAGAGATAACACCCCCCCATTACGTCATGCTTCAGAAATGTGGAAAATGGTCCGTTTTCAAATGCTTTATTTTTGAACGTCAGTTCACATTTGTAGGTGGATCATCAGTGTTAGAGCTAAAATTAGCATGTTTAAAGTGATTTTCATGCTTCCAGGGGCTCGGGAAGTGAAATAAATACCATTTGGAGGCATTTAATGTTCCAGCAAAAACGGCTGATTTTCGACAAAAGAGATAACACCCCCCCATTACGTCATGCTTCAGAAATGTGGAAAATGGTCCGTTTTCAAATGTTTTATTTTTGAACGTCAGTTCACATTTGTAGGTGGATCATCAGTGTTAGAGCTAAAATTAGCATGTTTAAAGTGATTTTCATGCTTCCAGGGGCTCGGGAAGTTAATTAAATACCATTTGGAGGCATTTAATGTTCGAGCAAAAACGGCTGATTTTCGACAAAAGAGATAACACCCCCCCATTACGTCATGCTTCAGAAATGTGGAAAATGGTCCGTTTTCAAATGTTTTATTTTTGAACGTCAGTTCACATTTGTAGGTGGATCATCAGTGTTAGAGCTAAAATTAGCATGTTTAAAGTGATTTTCATGCTTCCAGGGGCCCAAAACACAAGATTAATGGAATGGTTAAAAGTGCATGAAAATGGCCAATTTACTCACTCTGAGTTCTCAAAAATAGTTTCTTCACCCCGGGAAGTTAATTAAATACCATTTGGAGGCATTTAATGTTCGAGCAAAAACGGCTGATTTTCGACAAAAGAGATAACACCCCCCATTACGTCATGCTTCAGAAATGTGGACAATGGTCCGTTTTCAAATGTTTTATTTTTGAACGTCAGTTCACATTTGTAGGTGGATCATCAGTGTTAGAGCTAAAATTAGCATGTTTAAAGTGATTTTCATGCTTCCAGGGGCCCAAAACACAAGATTAATGGAATGGTTAAAAGTGCATGAAAATGGCCAATTTACTCACTCTGAGTTCTCAAAAAGGGTTTCTTCAACCCGGGAAGTGAAATAAATACCATTTGGAGGCATTTAATGTTCGAGCAAAAACGGCTGATTTTCGACAAAAGAGATAACACCCCCCCATTACGTCATGCTTCAGAAATGTGGAAAATGGTCCGTTTTCAAATGTTTTATTTTTGAACGTCAGTTCACATTTGTAGGTGGATCATCAGTGTTAGAGCTAAAATTAGCATGTTTAAAGTGATTTTCATGCTTCCAGGGGCTCGGGAAGTTAATTAAATACCATTTGGAGGCATTTAATGTTCGAGCAAAAACGGCTGATTTTCGACAAAAGAGATAACACCCCCCCATTACGTCATGCTTCAGAAATGTGGAAAATGGTCCGTTTTCAAATGTTTTATTTTTGAACGTCAGTTCACATTTGTAGGTGGATCATCAGTGTTAGAGCTAAAATTAGCATGTTTAAAGTGATTTTCATGCTTCCAGGGGCTCGGGAAGTTAATTAAATACCATTTGGAGGCATTTAATGTTCGAGCAAAAACGGCTGATTTTCGACAAAAGAGATAACACCCCCCCATTACGTCATGCTTCAGAAATGTGGAAAATGGTCCGTTTTCAAATGTTTTATTTTTGAACGTCAGTTCACATTTGTAGGTGGATCATCAGTGTTAGAGCTAAAATTAGCATGTTTAAAGTGATTTTCATGCTTCCAGGGGCCTAAAACACAAGATTTATGGAATGGTTAAAAGTGCATGAAAATGGCCAATTTACTCACTCTGAGTTCTCAAAAAGGGTTTCTTCACCCCGGGAAGTTAATTAAATACCATTTGGAGGCATTTAATGTTCGAGCAAAAACGGCTGATTTTCGACAAAAGAGATAACACCCCCCCATTACGTCATGCTTCAGAAATGTGGAAAATGGTCCGTTTTCAAATGTTTTATTTTTGAACGTCAGTTCACATTTGTAGGTGGATCATCAGTGTTAGAGCTAAAATTAGCATGTTTAAAGTGATTTTCATGCTTCCAGGGGCTCGGGAAGTGAAATAAATACCATTTGGAGGCATTTAATGTTCGAGCAAAAGCGGCTGATTTTCGACAAAAGAGATAACACCCCCCCATTACGTCATGCTTCAGAAATGTGGAAAATGGTCCGTTTTCAAATGTTTTATTTTTGAACGTCAGTTCACATTTGTAGGTGGATCATCAGTGTTAGAGCTAAAATTAGCATGTTTAAAGTGATTTTCATGCTTCCAGGGGCCCAAAACACAAGATTTATGGAATGGTTAAAAGTGCATGAAAATGGCCAATTTACTCACTCTGAGTTCTCAAAAAGGGTTTCTTCACCCCGGGAAGTGAAATAAATACCATTTGGAGGCATTTAATGTTCGAGCAAAAACGGCTGATATTCGACAAAAGAGATAACACCCCCCCCATTACGTCATGCTTCAGAAATGTGGAAAATGGTCCGTTTTCAAATGTTTTATTTTTGAACGTCAGTTCACATTTGTAGGTGGATCATCAGTGTTAGAGCTAAAATTAGCATGTTTAAAGTGATTTTCATGCTTCCAGGGGCTCGGGAAGTTAATTAAATACCATTTGGAGGCATTTAATGTTCGAGCAAAAACGGCTGATTTTCGACAAAAGAGATAACACCCCCCCATTACGTCATGCTTCAGAAATGTGGAAAATGGTCCGTTTTCAAATGTTTTATTTTTGAACGTCAGTTCACATTTGTAGGTGGATCATCAGTGTTAGAGCTAAAATTAGCATGTTTAAAGTGATTTTCATGCTTCCAGGGGCTCGGGAAGTTAATTAAATACCATTTGGAGGCATTTAATGTTTGAGCAAAAACGGCTGATTTTCGACAAAAGAGATAACACCCCCCCATTACGTCATGCTTCAGAAATGTGGAAAATGGTCCGTTTTCAAATGTTTTATTTTTGAACGTCAGTTCACATTTGTAGGTGGATCATCAGTGTTAGAGCTAAAATTAGCATGTTTAAAGTGATTTTCATGCTTCCAGGGGCTCGGGAAGTGAAATAAATACCATTTGGAGGCATTTAATGTTCGAGCAAAAACGGCTGATTTTCGACAAAAGAGATAACACCCCCCCATTACGTCATGCTTCAGAAATGTGGAAAATGGTCCGTTTTCAAATGTTTTATTTTTGAACGTCAGTTCACATTTGTAGGTGGATCATCAGTGTTAGAGCTAAAATTAGCATGTTTAAAGTGATTTTCATGCTTCCAGGGGCTCGGGAAGTTAATTAAATACCATTTGGAGGCATTTAATGTTCGAGCAAAAACGGCTGATTTTCGACAAAAGAGATAACACCCCCCCATTACGTCATGCTTCAGAAATGTGGAAAATGGTCCGTTTTCAAATGTTTTATTTTTGAACGTCAGTTCACATTTGTAGGTGGATCATCAGTGTTAGAGCTAAAATTAGCATGTTTAAAGTGATTTTCATGCTTCCAGGGGCCCAAAACACAAGATTTATGGAATGGTTAAAAGTGCATGAAAATGGCCAATTTACTCACTCTGAGTTCTCAAAAAGGGTTTCTTCACCCCGGGAAGTGAAATAAATACCATTTGGAGGCATTTAATGTTCGAGCAAAAACGGCTGATTTTCGACAAAAGAGATAACACCCCCCCATTACGTCATGCTTCAGAAATGTGGAAAATGGTCCGTTTTCAAATGTTTTATTTTTGAACGTCAGTTCACATTTGTAGGTGGATCATCAGTGTTAGAGCTAAAATTAGCATGTTTAAAGTGATTTTGATGCTTCCAGGGGCTCGGGAAGTGAAATAAATACCATTTGGAGGCATTTAATGTTCGAGCAAAAACGGCTGATTTTCGACAAAAGAGATAACACCCCCCCATTACGTCATGCTTCAGAAATGTGGAAAATGGTCCGTTTTCAAATGTTTTATTTTTGAACGTCAGTTCACATTTGTAGGTGGATCATCAGTGTTAGAGCTAAAATTAGCATGTTTAAAGTGATTTTCATGCTTCCAGGGGCCCAAAACACAAGATTTATGGAATGGTTAAAAGTGCATGAAAATGGCCAATTTACTCACTCTGAGTTCTCAAAAAGGGTTTCTTCACCCCGGGAAGTGAAATAAATACCATTTGGAGGCATTTAATGTTCGAGCAAAAACGGCTGATTTTCGACAAAAGAGATAACACCCCCCCATTACGTCATGCTTCAGAAATGTGGAAAATGGTCCGTTTTTAAATGTTTTATTTTTGAACGTCAGTTCACATTTGTAGGTGGATCATCAGTGTTAGAGCTAAAATTAGCATGTTTAAAGTGATTTTCATGCTTCCAGGGGCTCGGGAAGTTAATTAAATACCATTTGGAGGCATTTAATGTTCGAGCAAAAACGGCTGATTTTCGACAAAAGAGATAACACCCCCCCATTACGTCATGCTTCAGAAATGTGGAAAATGGTCCGTTTTCAAATGTTTTATTTTTGAACGTCAGTTCACATTTGTAGGTGGATCATCAGTGTTAGAGCTAAAATTAGCATGTTTAAAGTGATTTTCATGCTTCCAGGGGCCCAAAACACAAGATTTATGGAATGGTTAAAAGTGCATGAAAATGGCCAATTTACTCACTCTGAGTTCTCAAAAAGGGTTTCTTCACCCCGGGAAGTTAATTAAATACCATTTGGAGGCATTTAATGTTCGAGCAAAAACGGCTGATTTTCGACAAAAGAGATAACACCCCCCCATTACGTCATGCTTCAGAAATGTGGAAAATGGTCCGTTTTCAAATGTTTTATTTTTGAACGTCAGTTCACATTTGTAGGTGGATCATCAGTGTTAGAGCTAAAATTAGCATGTTTAAAGTGATTTTCATGCTTCCAGGGGCTCGGGAAGTTAATTAAATACCATTTGGAGGCATTTAATGTTCGAGCAAAAACGGCTGATTTTCGACAAAAGAGATAACACCCCCCCATTACGTCATGCTTCAGAAATGTGGAAAATGGTCCGTTTTCAAATGTTTTATTTTTGAACGTCAGTTCACATTTGTAGGTGGATCATCAGTGTTAGAGCTAAAATTAGCATGTTTAAAGTGATTTTCATGCTTCCAGGGGCTCGGGAAGTTAATTAAATACCATTTGGAGGCATTTAATGTTCGAGCAAAAACGGCTGATTTTCAACAAAAGAGATAACACCCCCCCATTACGTCATGCTTCAGAAATGTGGAAAATGGTCCGTTTTCAAATGTTTTATTTTTGAACGTCAGTTCACATTTGTAGGTGGACCATCAGTGTTAGAGCTAAAATTAGCATGTTTAAAGTGATTTTCATGCTTCCAGGGGCCCAAAACACAAGATTTATGGAATGGTTAAAAGTGCATGAAAATGGCCAATTTACTCACTCTGAGTTCTCAAAAAGGGTTTCTTCACCCCGGGAAGTTAATTAAATACCATTTGGAGGCATTTAATGTTCGAGCAAAAACGGCTGATTTTCGACAAAAGAGATAACACCCCCCATTACGTCATGCTTCAGAAATGTGGAAAATGGTCCGTTTTCAAATGCTTTATTTTTGAACGTCAGTTCACATTTGTAGGTGGATCATCAGTGTTAGAGCTAAAATTAGCATGTTTAAAGTGATTTTCATGCTTCCAGGGGCTCGGGAAGTGAAATAAATACCATTTGGAGGCATTTAATGTTCCAGCAAAAACGGCTGATTTTCGACAAAAGAGATAACACCCCCCCATTACGTCATGCTTCAGAAATGTGGAAAATGGTCCGTTTTCAAATGTTTTATTTTTGAACGTCAGTTCACATTTGTAGGTGGATCATCAGTGTTAGAGCTAAAATTAGCATGTTTAAAGTGATTTTCATGCTTCCAGGGGCTCGGGAAGTTAATTAAATACCATTTGGAGGCATTAATGTTCGAGCAAAAACGGCTGATTTTCGACAAAAGAGATAACACCCCCCCATTACGTCATGCTTCAGAAATGTGGAAAATGGTCCGTTTTCAAATGTTTTATTTTTGAACGTCAGTTCACATTTGTAGGTGGATCATCAGTGTTAGAGCTAAAATTAGCATGTTTAAAGTGATTTTCATGCTTCCAGGGGCCTAAAACACAAGATTTATGGAATGGTTAAAAGTGCATGAAAATGGCCAATTTACTCACTCTGAGTTCTCAAAAAGGGTTTCTTCACCCCGGGAAGTTAATTAAATACCATTTGGAGGCATTTAATGTTCGAGCAAAAACGGCTGATTTTCGACAAAAGAGATAACACCCCCCCATTACGTCATGCTTCAGAAATGTGGAAAATGGTCCGTTTTCAAATGTTTTATTTTTGAACGTCAGTTCACATTTGTAGGTGGATCATCAGTGTTAGAGCTAAAATTAGCATGTTTAAAGTGATTTTCATGCTTCCAGGGCTCGGGAAGTGAAATAAATACCATTTGGAGGCATTTAATGTTCGAGCAAAAGCGGCTGATTTTCGACAAAAGAGATAACACCCCCCCATTACGTCATGCTTCAGAAATGTGGAAAATGGTCCGTTTTCAAATGTTTTATTTTTGAACGTCAGTTCACATTTGTAGGTGGATCATCAGTGTTAGAGCTAAAATTAGCATCTTTAAAGTGATTTTCATGCTTCCAGGGGCCCAAAACACAAGATTTATGGAATGGTTAAAAGTGCATGAAAATGGCCAATTTACTCACTCTGAGTTCTCAAAAAGGGTTTCTTCACCCCGGGAAGTGAAATAAATACCATTTGGAGGCATTTAATGTTCGAGCAAAAACTGCTGATTTTCGACAAAAGAGATAACACCCCCCCCATTACGTCATGCTTCAGAAATGTGGAAAATGGTCCGTTTTCAAATGTTTTATTTTTGAACGTCAGTTCACATTTGTAGGTGGATCATCAGCGTTAGAGCTAAAATTAGCATGTTTAAAGTGATTTTCATGCTTCCAGGGGCTCGGGAAGTTAATTAAATACCATTTGGAGGCATTTAATGTTCGAGCAAAAACGGCTGATTTTCGACAAAAGAGATATCACCCCCCCATTACGTCATGCTTCAGAAATGTGGAAAATGGTCCGTTTTCAAATGTTTTATTTTTGAACGTCAGTTCACATTTGTAGGTGGATCATCAGTGTTAGAGCTAAAATTAGCATGTTTAAAGTGATTTTCATGCTTCCAGGGGCTCGGGAAGTTAATTAAATACCATTTGGAGGCATTTAATGTTCGAGCAAAAACGGCTGATTTTCGACAAAAGAGATAACACCCCCCCATTACGTCATGCTTCAGAAATGTGGAAAATGGTCCGTTTTCAAATGTTTTATTTTTGAACGTCAGTTCACATTTGTAGGTGGATCATCAGTGTTAGAGCTAAAATTAGCATGTTTAAAGTGATTTTCATGCTTCCAGGGGCTCGGGAAGTTAATTAAATACCATTTGGAGGCATTTAATGTTCGAGCAAAAACGGCTGATTTTCGACAAAAGAGATAACACCCCCCCATTACGTCATGCTTCAGAAATGTGGAAAATGGTCCGTTTTCAAATGTTTTATTTTTGAACGTCAGTTCACATTTGTAGGTGGATCATCAGTGTTAGAGCTAAAATTAGCATGTTTAAAGTGATTTTCATGCTTCCAGGGGCTCGGGAAGTTAATTAAATACCATTTGGAGGCATTTAATGTTCGAGCAAAAACGGCTGATTTTCGACAAAAGAGATAACACCCCCCCATTACGTCATGCTTCAGAAATGTGGAAAATGGTCCGTTTTCAAATGTTTTATTTTTGAACGTCAGTTCACATTTGTAGGTGGATCATCAGTGTTAGAGCTAAAATTAGCATGTTTAAAGTGATTTTCATGCTTCCGGGGGCCCAAAACACAAGATTTATGGAATGGTTAAAAGTGCATGAAAATGGCCAATTTACTCACTCTGAGTTCTCAAAAAGGGTTTCTTCACCCCGGGAATTTAATTAAATACCATTTGGAGGCATTTAATGTTCGAGCAAAAACGGCTGATTTTCGACAAAAGAGATAACACCCCCCCATTATGTCATGCTTCAGAAATGTGGAAAATGGTCCGTTTTCAAATGTTTTATTTTTGAACGTCAGTTCACATTTGTAGGTGGATCATCAGTGTTAGAGCTAAAATTAGCATGTTTAAAGTGATTTTCATGCTTCCAGGGGCCCAAAACACAAGATTTATGGAATGGTTAAAAGTGCATGAAAATGGCCAATTTACTCACTCTGAGTTCTCAAAAAGGGTTTCTTCACCCCGGGAAGTGAAATAAATACCATTTGGAGGCATTTAATGTTCGAGCAAAAACGGCTGATTTTCGACAAAAGAGATAACACCCCCCCATTACGTCATGCTTCAGAAATGTGGAAAATGGTCCGTTTTCAAATGTTTTATTTTTGAACGTCAGTTCACATTTGTAGGTGGATCATCAGTGTTAGAGCTAAAATTAGCATGTTTAAAGTGATTTTCATGCTTCCAGGGGCTCGGGAAGTTAATTAAATACCATTTGGAGGCATTTAATGTTCGAGCAAAAACGGCTGATTTTCGACAAAAGAGATAACACCCCCCCATTACGTCATGCTTCAGAAATATGGAAAATGGTCCGTTTTCAAATGTTTTATTTTTGAACGTCAGTTCACATTTGTAGGTGGATCATCAGTGTTAGAGCTAAAATTAGCATGTTTAAAGTGATTTTCATGCTTCCAGGGGCCCAAAACACAAGATTTATGGAATGGTTAAAAGTGCATGAAAATGGCCAATTTACTCACTCTGAGTTCTCAAAAAGGGTTTCTTCACCCCGGGAAGTGAAATAAATACCATTTGGAGGCATTTAATGTTCGAGCAAAAACGGCTGATTTTCGACAAAAGAGATAACACCCCCCCATTACGTCATGCTTCAGAAATGTGGAAAATGGTCCGTTTTCAAATGTTTTATTTTTGAACGTCAGTTCACATTTGTAGGTGGATCATCAGTGTTAGAGCTAAAATTAGCATGTTTAAAGTGATTTTCATGCTTCCAGGGGCTCGGGAAGTTAATTAAATACCATTTGGAGGCATTTAATGTTCGAGCAAAAACGGCTGATTTTCGACAAAAGAGATAACACCCCCCCATTACGTCATGCTTCAGAAATGTGGAAAATGGTCCGTTTTCAAATGTTTTATTTTTGAACGTCAGTTCACATTTGTAGGTGGATCATCAGTGTTAGAGCTAAAATTAGCATGTTTAAAGTGATTTTCATGCTTCCAGGGGCCCAAAACACAAGATTTATGGAATGGTTAAAAGTGCATGAAAATGGCCAATTTACTCACTCTGAGTTCTCAAAAAGGGTTTCTTCACCCCGGGAAGTTAATTAAATACCATTTGGAGGCATTTAATGTTCGAGCAAAAACGGCTGATTTTCGACAAAAGAGATAACACCCCCTCATTACGTCATGCTTCAGAAATGTGGAAAATGGTCCGTTTTCAAATGTTTTATTTTTGAACGTCAGTTCACATTTGTAGGTGGATCATCAGTGTTAGAGCTAAAATTAGCATGTTTAAAGTGATTTTCATGCTTCCAGGGGCTCGGGAAGTTAATTAAATACCATTTGGAGGCATTTAATGTTCGAGCAAAAACGGCTGATTTTCGACAAAAGAGATAACACCCCCCCATTACGTCATGCTTCAGAAATGTGGAAAATGGTCCGTTTTCAAATGTTTTATTTTTGAACGTCAGTTCACATTTGTAGGTGGATCATCAGTGTTAGAGCTAAAATTAGCATGTTTAAAGTGATTTTCATGCTTCCAGGGGCTCGGGAAGTTAATTAAATACCATTTGGAGGCATTTAATGTTCGAGCAAAAACGGCTGATTTTCGACAAAAGAGATAACACCCCCCCATTACGTCATGCTTCAGAAATGTGGAAAATGGTCCGTTTTCAAATGTTTTATTTTTGAACGTCAGTTCACATTTGTAGGTGGATCATCAGTGTTAGAGCTAAAATTAGCATGTTTAAAGTGATTTTCATGCTTCCAGGGGCTCGGGAAGTTAATTAAATACCATTTGGAGGCATTTAATGTTCGAGCAAAAACGGCTGATTTTCGACAAAAGAGATAACACCCCCCCATTACGTCATGCTTCAGAAATGTGGAAAATGGTCCGTTTTCAAATGTTTTATTTTTGAACGTCAGTTCACATTTGTAGGTGGATCATCAGTGTTAGAGCTAAAATTAGCATGTTTAAAGTGATTTTCATGCTTCCAGGGGCCCAAAACACAAGATTTATGGAATGGTTAAAAGTGCATGAAAATGGCCAATTTACTCACTCTGAGTTCTCAAAAAGGGTTTCTTCACCCGGGAATTTAATTAAATACCATTTGGAGGCATTTAATGTTCGAGCAAAAACGGCTGATTTTCGACAAAAGAGATAACACCCCCCCATTACGTCATGCTTCAGAAATGTGGAAAATGGTCCGTTTTCAAATGTTTTATTTTGAACGTCAGTTCACATTTGTAGGTGGATCATCAGTGTTAGAGCTAAAATTAGCATGTTTAAAGTGATTTTCATGCTTCCAGGGGCCCAAAACACAAGATTTATGGAATGGTTAAAAGTGCATGAAAATGGCCAATTTACTCACTCTGAGTTCTCAAAAAGGGTTTCTTCACCCCGGGAAGTGAAATAAATACCATTTGGAGGCATTTAATGTTCGAGCAAAAACGGCTGATTTTCGACAAAAGAGATAACACCCCCCCATTACGTCATGCTTCAGAAATGTGGAAAATGGTCCGTTTTCAAATGTTTTATTTTTGAACGTCAGTTCACATTTGTAGGTGGATCATCAGTGTTAGAGCTAAAATTAGCATGTTTAAAGTGATTTTCATGCTTCCAGGGGCTCGGGAAGTTAATTAAATACCATTTGGAGGCATTTAATGTTCGAGCAAAAACGGCTGATTTTCGACAAAAGAGATAACACCCCCCCATTACGTCATGCTTCAGAAATGTGGAAAATGGTCCGTTTTCAAATGTTTTATTTTTGAACGTCAGTTCACATTTGTAGGTGGATCATCAGTGTTAGAGCTAAAATTAGCATGTTTAAAGTGATTTTCATGCTTCCAGGGGCCCAAAACACAAGATTTATGGAATGGTTAAAAGTGCATGAAAATGGCCAATTTACTCACTCTGAGTTCTCAAAAAGGGTTTCTTCACCCCGGGAAGTTAATTAAATACCATTTGGAGGCATTTAATGTTCGAGCAAAAACGGCTGATTTTCGACAAAAGAGATAACACCCCCCCATTACGTCATGCTTCAGAAATGTGGAAAATGGTCCGTTTTCAAATGTTTTATTTTTGAACGTCAGTTCACATTTGTAGGTGGATCATCAGTGTTAGAGCTAAAATTAGCATGTTTAAAGTGATTTTCATGCTTCCAGGGGCTCGGGAAGTTAATTAAATACCATTTGGAGGCATTTAATGTTCGAGCAAAAACGGCTGATTTTCGACAAAAGAGATAACACCCCCCCATTACGTCATGCTTCAGAAATGTGGAAAATGGTCCGTTTCAAATGTTTTATTTTTGAACGTCAGTTCACATTTGTAGGTGGATCATCAGTGTTAGAGCTAAAATTAGCATGTTTAAAGTGATTTTCATGCTTCCAGGGGCTCGGGAAGTTAATTAAATACCATTTGGAGGCATTTAATGTTCGAGCAAAAACGGCTGATTTTCGACAAAAGAGATAACACCCCCCCATTACGTCATGCTTCAGAAATGTGGAAAATGGTCCGTTTTCAAATGTTTTATTTTTGAACGTCAGTTCACATTTGTAGGTGGATCATCAGTGTTAGAGCTAAAATTAGCATGTTTAAAGTGATTTTCATGCTTCCAGGGGCTCGGGAAGTTAATTAAATACCATTTGGAGGCATTTAATGTTCGAGCAAAAACGGCTGATTTTCGACAAAAGAGATAACACCCCCCCATTACGTCATGCTTCAGAAATGTGGAAAATGGTCCGTTTTCAAATGTTTTATTTTTGAACGTCAGTTCACATTTGTAGGTGGATCATCAGTGTTAGAGCTAAAATTAGCATGTTTAAAGTGATTTTCATGCTTCCAGGGGCCCAAAACACAAGATTTATGGAATGGTTAAAAGTGCATGAAAATGGCCAATTTACTCACTCTGAGTTCTCAAAAAGGGTTTCTTCACCCGGGAATTTAATTAAATACCATTTGGAGGCATTTAATGTTCGAGCAAAAACGGCTGATTTTCGACAAAAGAGATAACACCCCCCCATTACGTCATGCTTCAGAAATGTGGAAAATGGTCCGTTTTCAAATGTTTTATTTTTGAACGTCAGTTCACATTTGTAGGTGGATCATCAGTGTTAGAGCTAAAATTAGCATGTTTAAAGTGATTTTCATGCTTCCAGGGGCCCAAAACACAAGATTTATGGAATGGTTAAAAGTGCATGAAAATGGCCAATTTACTCACTCTGAGTTCTCAAAAAGGGTTTCTTCACCCCGGGAAGTGAAATAAATACCATTTGGAGGCATTTAATGTTCGAGCAAAAACGGCTGATTTTCGACAAAAGAGATAACACCCCCCCCATTACGTCATGCTTCAGAAATGTGGAAAATGGTCCGTTTTCAAATGTTTTATTTTTGAACGTCAGTTCACATTTGTAGGTGGATCATCAGTGTTAGAGCTAAAATTAGCATGTTTAAAGTGATTTTCATGCTTCCAGGGGCTCGGGAAGTTAATTAAATACCATTTGGAGGCATTTAATGTTCGAGCAAAAACGGCTGATTTTCGACAAAAGAGATAACACCCCCCCATTACGTCATGCTTCAGAAATGTGGAAAATGGTCCGTTTTCAAATGTTTTATTTTTGAACGTCAGTTCACATTTGTAGGTGGATCATCAGTGTTAGAGCTAAAATTAGCATGTTTAAAGTGATTTTCATGCTTCCAGGGGCCCAAAACACAAGATTTATGGAATGGTTAAAAGTGCATGAAAATGGCCAATTTACTCACTCTGAGTTCTCAAAAAGGGTTTCTTCACCCGGGAATTTAATTAAATACCATTTGGAGGCATTTAATGTTCGAGCAAAAACGGCTGATTTTCGACAAAAGAGATAACACCCCCCCATTACGTCATGCTTCAGAAATGTGGAAAATGGTCCGTTTTCAAATGTTTTATTTTTGAACGTCAGTTCACATTTGTAGGTGGATCATCAGTGTTAGAGCTAAAATTAGCATGTTTAAAGTGATTTTCATGCTTCCAGGGGCCCAAAACACAAGATTTATGGAATGGTTAAAAGTGCATGAAAATGGCCAATTTACTCACTCTGAGTTCTCAAAAAGGGTTTCTTCACCCGGGAATTTAATTAAATACCATTTGGAGGCATTTAATGTTCGAGCAAAAACGGCTGATTTTCGACAAAAGAGATAACACCCCCCCATTACGTCATGCTTCAGAAATGTGGAAAATGGTCCGTTTTCAAATGTTTTATTTTTGAACGTCAGTTCACATTTGTAGGTGGATCATCAGTGTTAGAGCTAAAATTAGCATGTTTAAAGTGATTTTCATGCTTCCAGGGGCCCAAAACACAAGATTTATGGAATGGTTAAAAGTGCATGAAAATGGCCAATTTACTCACTCTGAGTTCTCAAAAAGGGTTTCTTCACCCCGGGAAGTGAAATAAATACCATTTGGAGGCATTTAATGTTCGAGCAAAAACGGCTGATTTTCGACAAAAGAGATAACACCCCCCCCCATTACGTCATGCTTCAGAAATGTGGAAAATGGTCCGTTTTCAAATGTTTTATTTTTGAACGTCAGTTCACATTTGTAGGTGGATCATCAGTGTTAGAGCTAAAATTAGCATGTTTAAAGTGATTTTCATGCTTCCAGGGGCTCGGGAAGTTAATTAAATACCATTTGGAGGCATTTAATGTTCGAGCAAAAACGGCTGATTTTCGACAAAAGAGATAACACCCCCCCCATTACGTCATGCTTCAGAAATGTGGAAAATGGTCCGTTTTCAAATGTTTTATTTTTGAACGTCAGTTCACATTTGTAGGTGGATCATCAGTGTTAGAGCTAAAATTAGCATGTTTAAAGTGATTTTCATGCTTCCAGGGGCCCAAAACACAAGATTTATGGAATGGTTAAAAGTGCATGAAAATGGCCAATTTACTCACTCTGAGTTCTCAAAAAGGGTTTCTTCACCCCGGGAAGTGAAATAAATACCATTTGGAGGCATTTAATGTTCGAGCAAAAACGGCTGATTTTCGACAAAAGAGATAACACCCCCCCATTACGTCATGCTTCAGAAATGTGGAAAATGGTCCGTTTTCAAATGTTTCATTTTTGAACGTCAGTTCACATTTGTAGGTGGATCATCAGTGTTAGAGCTAAAATTAGCATGTTTAAAGTGATTTTCATGCTTCCAGGGGCTCGGGAAGTTAATTAAATACCATTTGGAGGCATTTAATGTTCGAGCAAAAACGGCTGATTTTCGACAAAAGAGATAACACCCCCCATTACGTCATGCTTCAGAAATGTGGAAAATGGTCCGTTTTCAAATGTTTTATTTTTGAACGTCAGTTCACATTTGTAGGTGGATCATCAGTGTTAGAGCTAAAATTAGCATGTTTAAAGGGATTTTCATGCTTCCAGGGGCCCAAAACACAAGATTTATGGAATGGTTAAAAGTGCATGAAAATGGCCAATTTACTCACTCTGAGTTCTCAAAAAGGGTTTCTTCACCCCGGGAAGTTAATTAAATACCATTTGGAGGCATTTAATGTTCGAGCAAAAACGGCTGATTTTCGACAAAAGAGATAACACCCCCCCATTACGTCATGCTTCAGAAATGTGGAAAATGGTCCGTTTTCAAATGTTTTATTTTTGAACGTCAGTTCACATTTGTAGGTGGATCATCAGTGTTAGAGCTAAAATTAGCATGTTTAAAGTGATTTTCATGCTTCCAGGGGCCCAAAACACAAGATTTATGGAATGGTTAAAAGTGCATGAAAATGGCCAATTTACTCACTCTGAGTTCTCAAAAAGGGTTTCTTCACCCCGGGAAGTGAAATAAATACCATTTGGAGGCATTTAATGTTCGAGCAAAAACGGCTGATTTTCGACAAAAGAGATAACACCCCCCCATTACGTCATGCTTCAGAAATGTGGAAAATGGTCCGTTTTCAAATGTTTTATTTTTGAACGTCAGTTCACATTTGTAGGTGGATCATCAGTGTTAGAGCTAAAATTAGCATGTTTAAAGTGATTTTCATGCTTCCAGGGGCTCGGGAAGTGAAATAAATACCATTTGGAGGCATTTAATGTTCGAGCAAAAACGGCTGATTTTCGACAAAAGAGATAACACCCCCCCATTACGTCATGCTTCAGAAATGTGGAAAATGGTCCGTTTTCAAATGTTTCATTTTTGAACGTCAGTTCACATTTGTAGGTGGATCATCAGTGTTAGAGCTAAAATTAGCATGTTTAAAGTAATTTTCATGCTTCCAGGGGCCCAAAACACAAGATTTATGGAATGGTTAAAAGTGCATGAAAATGGCCAATTTACTCACTCTGAGTTCTCAAAAAGGGTTTCTTCACCCCGGGAAGTGAAATAAATACCATTTGGAGGCATTTAATGTTCGAGCAAAAACGGCTGATTTTCGACAAAAGAGATAACACCCCCCCATTACGTCATGCTTCAGAAATGTGGAAAATGGTCCGTTTTCAAATGTTTTATTTTTGAACGTCAGTTCACATTTGTAGGTGGATCATCAGTGTTAGAGCTAAAATTAGCATGTTTAAAGTGATTTTCATGCTTCCAGGGGCTCGGGAAGTTAATTAAATACCATTTGGAGGCATTTAATGTGTTCGAGCAAAAACGGCTGATTTTCGACAAAAGAGATAACACCCCCCCATTACGTCATGCTTCAGAAATGT